>NW_003805447.1:341815-350010 GCF_000255335.2 Galendromus occidentalis
AGGGTTAAATTCTTTTGTGACATTGATAGCAAGCATTCAACAGCTGTTTCGGAACTTGTCACTGTTCTTGCGTGAAGTGCAAAGAGACCGTTCTTCACAGGAACTGTAAGAGTAGCTAATTCTTTGTTCAGAGTGATCGCGGTTTTCGATGCGGAGACAGACCAATTGTCCGTCATTAGACATGCCATCGAAATCAGGTTTCTTCTCATTTTCGGAACAAATAGAACGTGCGCTAATTCCAGTATGATCCGATTTGGGTCTGAGTCTACGCTCAGAAAGATGGTTCCTTCACCAAGAGCGAGCAATTTCTGAGTGCCGCCAACTCGAACAATACGAGGTGTACGGAACTCCGAATATTCACAAAGGGTTTGAAGGATTTGCAGATGTGGTGTGAGGCACCTGAATCGATTAGCCATGTGTCCGTATCATACGTCTCGTGATTGTCATTCCAGGCACAAAAGATGTTTATGTCTTCAGGATTTTCAGAGATCTCCGTGAGATGAGCATTCGCTCGAGTGGGTCGACGTTGGGGTTGAGTGTTTCGACGAGTGTGGGGAGACGAGTGGGAGGAGTTATTAGTGTTTCGATTCCAGCTTGTTCTGTTTGATCTTTGATTCGGGTAGCGAGTTGGGTTTCTAGAGTTCGAGTAGGTGGGGTTTTTGTATCTGTTTTGAGAGTAGCGAATGGGTTGTCTGAATGAGCGATTGTGGGTGGGGCGAATGTTGTGTCTACGAGAAGAGTTCAGAGACATTCTCGAAAATAGAGCTGTAGGATCTGGGTTACGATCGTATTTTTCGTTTTCTCTTACGAGTAGCTTCAGCTTCGACGATTGATATCAGAGATGTGAGAGATGAAGTGCTTGTTGGTGTGAGAGTGCAATTGGCTTTGAAGTTTTCCCATGAGGGTGGTAGCGAATGAATTAGTCTAGAGCAGACCATAGAAGTGTCAAGGCTTGTGCCAGTTGCTGTGACTTTGTTGTTGAGTTCTCGGAATTTGTTTATATTGTGATTTACTGATTTTCCAGGATTGTATCTGAAGTTGATCAAGTTTGCGAGAGCAATTGATTTCGCTTGAGCAGTTGTTTTCTCAAAATTGTCGACGATGATTTTGTAGATATCTTTCGCTGTGCTATCTGCTGTTTTGCCGTAGAACTTAGAAGTGAGAAGGTTTTGATCGATGGAGTTCAAAAGGACAGCTTTTGCGAATGTATTCAGTCTGTTGTAGTCGGGATCGGTTAGAGGAACCGTTCCTTGTGTCATTTCCCACGCTCGAGGTTCTGTCATCAGTATCACGGGAATCACTGTTTTCCATGCTAAGAAATTGTGACCATCCTGTGCTAGAACTACGTTATTGAGATTTGCGTATGTTCGGTTTGGACCAGACGTGCTTGCGGAATCTTTCTTCGAATCGGCCATGATTTTCGAAGAATCAGACGGGACTAGTAAGAAACCGTCACTCTCGATTTCGTCCAGCGTCTTCGGAGCAAAAAGAGGAAACAGCTATGTCGAGTGAACCTGTGCAGCAGCTAGTTACTTCAGTTCGAAAGTAACTTACTTCTGAGTTGAGAGCGGCAGTTGCCGACGTACGTATCGAGCTAAAGGGCTGATAACGTGTTGTTCCTAGATTGGTCGAAGGCTAGGTTCGGTAGATCAGCGGGACACGTACGAGCTCAGAGAGGACAACCGGAGGTTGAGATGGGAGCACACCACAGTGATTTTATTGGAGAAAGTGTCGTCTTATATATCGGTAGGTTGACCCTCTCCGAGAGGCACAGTTCGTAAGGCATCGAGTGAGATTTCCAGATGGTTACTAAATACGGAATCAGAAGAGAGGCCTGATGAGTGGAGCCTCTGACATGTGTCAGAGCTGGAGCCTCTGGCACGTGGCACAGTACGGAGTCGGGGTTTACCGAAATAGATATGACAGAAAGTTTAGCTTAGAAGAATGAGTGTAGCTATTCTAAAGTTAGTCCCAACAGAGACATTGTGCTGGAGTTGGATGTACGGAATCCGGGCGAGTTCTTCTAGAAGCTGCGGTGGATGTCGTTCGCGAAAGACTGAGCCGCCGAGGAGACTCAACCGGACTTTTTGCTGTTCAGCGGCTCGAAATAAACCTGGCTGGCTTCGGGGCTCAAAAGGGAGCGTCTGAAACAAGAAGGGCGAGACCACTGACCTCGAGAAGTTGCAGCAGACCCTCGAGTCGCTGCTCGCCCGTGCCTGGCAGCGAAAGTTCAAAGAGGCGAATTTCAAGGATGTTGTCGCCTTGTACGAGAGAATCTATTTGCTCTACAAGGTGGCAGCGATGAGGACCTCGGTGGCGAGGATCAGCTGCACGAAGGGTGGGCTGGCCGGACATGCGGCACCTCAGTGTTGTCGGACTCAGTGTTCCAAATGCAAGAAACGAGGGCGCGTTACAGCAAGTGTCCGGGAGAAGCGGATCCCTCGCAGTCGAAGATGGAAGGGTAGGCTCGTCGGGTGGAGCTCATCCTGGACGATGCCGTGTTCGTGAATTCGATCCCCGAACAACGAGAAATCAGCGTAAACCTAGACAAGGTAGAAGACAAATTCGAGCCGGCGCTGCTCGATTGTGGAAGTTTCCATAATCTAATTACTGCGACGACGCTGAAAATTTGAACAGGAGAGCTCTCATTGAGGAAAACCTCAATACGATTCCGAGCGATAAACACGACCGGGCTACAATTCCGCGGCGAGGTCGGCATGAGAGGTGAGCTGGGAGCGCACGAGGCTCTGCCTGGAACTCATAGTAGTCAGGGACACCTTTGGCGATCTGATCATCGGAAAACGGGGGCAGATGAGCTGAGGTGTGGCTCCAAGCGCGGAGAACTACGGAAAGCGATGCTCGGTCGCAGTTGTTGGAAATCCGGTACGAGTCTCTCTCAGCCATTTAGCAGTTCGAGGTCGGATGTCCAATCCTTGCAAAGTGATCTAGCCATCGTGAGCCGCCCTGCTGGTCAAGAATCTGTAGAAGGTCCCGGCTCACTACCAGGAGCGAGACCGGGTAACCTTGGCTGAGATGGTGGGGGCAGGACTGATTCATAAGGGGGACTTGCAATATTCTTCAGCTGCATTGCGGATACCAAAGGAGAAGTCAAAAGAACTCCGGTTGGTAATAATTGATTTTCGAGAGCTGAATAAAATCACCGTCGAAGATCCTTTCCCCATCTCGGATATTTATACGTACCTAGTTTTTCTGAGAAAATAAATCCTTCATTGATCGAACCATCTGATCTGTCATACGTAAGCTACTCCGCCAAAGGCCCACTGGCCCGTGTTACGGATGTAGGTATATTATTAAATACTGTCCGCTGTGAGTAAGGCAGCTCGGTTCGGATTCTTCTCTATTCTTGACATCCGGGGTGGGTGCTGGCATTTCCCGATGGTGGAGGAAGATATGCCGGAGACTGCGTTCGTAATCCTCGACGAATTTCAGTGAAGCGCTCCCTTGAATCGATCGCACGAGAGCAAAGTTATTTATGTATCTTATGTATTTTGAAACACCGACACAGACGTGTGAATAAACGACTTATGAGGATTATGTAAAGCTGATGTAGCTGAGGCGTCCAGCTCCGCCAACCCGATCGGTGCAAGGAACGTCGGGCTGGTCCGTAGACTGTACGTAACCCTCGGTTGCTATCGGCATACCCCTGACGGAAAATCTCGCATTTCTGCGGATTGATGGTGACGCCCGTGGAGCTCGTGGGGTCCCGTATGAGCTGAAGGGGTTCGGCCACCATATCAGGGTCGGGATCCGCAATCGTGAGGTCGTCGAGGTGGGAGACAGCCAGGGCAGACTTGAGACGATGGAGAATCGGTTGCAATACCCAGTTGAAAAACAGAGGGGCCCCGAGATGGCTATGGAACGCGTTTATGAAGTCGATCCTCAGAAGAAAGCAACTAGGCGTCTTCTTCAAAAAAGAGCGAGTGGCATGAACCGCGGCCTCGGCTCCAGATGTCGCGGATTCTTCGGAGCTCGATTTTGGCAGCCAGGCGACGGACGGAAAACAGAGATCGCTGTGGGACGCAGGCGGGTCGCGCTTTTCTTTGACTGAGCAACCAGCCAAGCTCAAAACACCACGTCTCGGATCCCATGCGCAGTGTCTCCAGCCGCTATCCGAGTGCATACCTTAGCAAGAGCCCAAAGGAGTCGGCAACGTAACGTTTGACTTTGATCAATGATTGTTGGAAGATGCGCGGGGGCTTATCCCGTCAGGACGAATGCCGTGAGCCGCCGCACAGTGGGCCAAATGGCCGAATTAGGCGGACAAAAGTCGAGCTCGAAATTTGACGCCCCACATAGCGTCGGAATCTCGTCGGAACATGGGAAGACGCGGGCGACAATCCTTTCCGACTCCGCTTCGATCAAAATGAAGTGGAGAGACAGCCAAAGTCGATGATTCATACGATTCCAGAGGAGCTTGTTTCCGCGAGTTTTCTCATTTGTGTTTTGTTGTTTCGAAAGAGTATCGACAAAGATATCGGAATGGAAAAAGGAACACGCCGTGAGTTGAAGTCCGCATTCAAGACCATTTGAGAGCGGACGATCGGTCTTTACGGTCTTAAATAGAGTGTTCCTTCGAAACCTAATTTCCATAGAATCAGGAGGAAGTAGATTATTCAATACGAGACATGCCCCCCGTGTCCCCTCGCTGAAATATTTTTTTTTCAAAGTTCCGGCTCTAAACTTCGCAGAAAAGTTGTTGACAGACCACGCTTCGTAGCGCTTCTCGAGTTCAGATGCCCCAAACAGGGGGATCGTAAGACCTTCGAGACTAACTTGCTGTTTTCAGGAATCGAGATTTCTGTGCCGCGGGTTCAATTTTTCGATGTTTGGCGTCAGTGTCCGGATGACAACGGTCCAGATTCACTTATACGATGGATTTTTTCGCAATGCGTAGACAGCGTGGAAGAGTGCCGTTTGATCAACCGACGAGATTTGAGGCATGAAGTCAGTCGTATTATTTCGAATCTTCGCAAGAAGCACAAGAAATGGCGTCAAGGCCGCGATGAACTCGTTCGTTTGTTTCGTTGATACTTCAGCATCAATGAATCCGGGCAAGCATCTCATCGTTGTGACAGAAAAAGAGTCAGACAGTAGTGTCTTGTTGTCTCTTTCTCGAAAAGGCGCCAGACCAGCTCCTGGCTTCCCTTTGAGAAATTCCGAGCTCCGACCCAAGGCATCGAACACGAGAGCTAGATCATATGAGAAGTTTGTCAAGGGGGGGAGAGCGAGTATTCCAGTCCGCATGATTTCGTTTCACGAGCTCCGGTTCCGTGATACGCGGGGTTTGTATTGAGCGGAGATTCGAATTCGTGTATCTCGAGCTTCGGAACATCGAATTAGACAAGCAGCGTCGGATTCGAAGTGTGAAATAATTTTTTCCACCTATTTGGCCATTTTGCCCACTGTGCGCCGCCGCAGAATTCCGACGTTCGCGCTCGAATGTCAAATTTCAAATCATTCGACTTTCGGGCGCGAACGTAGTGAAAGGCGCATTGTTGTCGCGACTTTCATCGGAGATCCCGAGATTGCCCTCTGCTCGCTGATTGCTTGTAAGCTCGCTCCCGTCCAATAGCTTCCACTTTACCGGAGTGAGTTCTCCTCTATTGCCAAGATGTCGAACGGATTCAGAGCAAGAAACAACCTGGAGCGGTACGTTAACGAATCCGGGGCAGCCATACTGACCGTCGAAGAAGATCTTCTCAAAGGCAAGGTATAATGTAGAGCTCATTACACAAGGTATGCAAGAAAGCCATCAGAGCGAAGAAGAAATCCCACGAGACTCAGCACCTCGAATCAAAATGTCACACGAAGGCTCTCGCTCACAGAGACGCGTACAGCCAACAGCTAGCCTCTCCAAGTTGCATCGAGCTCTCATCGAGGGAGATCATGTTCTCCATGGTGCCGAACGCTGGTGTGCTCGAATATCCCTCTCTACAACGTTCAGCATCCAGATTTCGAAGAGTTCTTGCTTAAGTACAGCACACAGGAGGTACCTGACCACACGACTCTCCGGAAAACCTATCTCAGGAAGCTCTACGATGACGCCATCCGTCAGATACGCTCTTCGATCGAGGAACACCCTATTCGGATATCCTTGGACGACACGACTGACGCGAAAGGGCAGTACATCGTCAACACAATAGTCGCCGGCTCGTCGCGGCACAACCGATGACACCGTTCCTGTTGAATTCTGACAATCGTAAAAAAAACAAATAATACCACGGTGGCACGAGCTTTCATGAAGTCCCCTCAGTATCCTCTGGCCTGACGGAATACAACATGATCGAGTCCTTCCCTTCGTAAGTGACGCTGCCTCCTACATGCTTAAGGCTGGCGATGGATTGAAGTGACTGTTTCCGAGGATGATCCACGTGACGTGAATTGTTCACGGAATCCACAGAGTGTGTGAAAAGATTCGAAAATCATTTCCAAAAGTCGACGCGTCGGTTGCTAATTTCCAAAAAATATTTCGCAAGACTCCTTATCGCATCCAACGATTCCGTGAACTAGCCCCCGGAGTGCCTCTGCCTCCTCGACCGGTGAAGACGCGCTGAGGTACTTGGGTGGCGGCGGCGTTGTATTATGCGGAAAATTTCGGGTTGGTACGATTTGTCGTAGACCAGCTTGATTCAGAGGATGCCGCGGCGATCGGGAGCGCGCGACGACTGATGCGTTGTTCCGGGGTCCGATCCGACCTCGCCTTCATCGCGAGCCATCTCTCAGAACTTCCGGTCCTCATTGAGACGATGGAATGCACGACCCTCCCACTCAACGAGTCGTCATCAACTCCCTGTTAGGCTCAAGAGCTGCCGCCATCAAGGCGAAGTTCTGCACTGTCCTCCAAAATAACCCCAGCCTGGACACCATGCTCCGAGTCCAAGGAACGCTCTCCGGCGAGGACAGCGGCGAAAACCTGCACTCGCCTGTCACCGCGATCGCCGCACTGACTGAGCCACGCGCCACTGGCAAGCGTTGATGTTGAGAGGTCCTTCCCCGCCTACAAATTACTGCTTTCAGGCAGGAGACAATCGTTGACTATGGAGAACTTGAAGCTTCATATCATTCCTATGTGCCTCGTCAGGGAAACCGATTCCGCAAGTTCAAGGCTTCGATAACGCGTCGGGAGCTGATTCTATCCTCCCGCTTCCCATCGATGAGCGGTAGTTCGCTTGTGCGGAGCTCTCCGGTTCAATTTTCAGTTTTTTCTCCATTCATCCTCAGTCTCCACAAAATAAATGGGGCGGCTAACTTATCATGGCGCGCCTCCTTGCTGCCATGGTGGACTCTGCGGCACACGAAGGACCTCGAGGCACCACAATCGCATTTCAGGCTGAGTTCCGGGCTTTTTAGGCATTTCAAAAAGAAGTACGGCAATTTCAGACGGTTTTATTGATTTGACTGATTATCCTATCCTATCCTATCCTATCCTATCCTATCCTATCCTATCCTATCCTATCCTATCCTATCCTATCCTATCCTATCCTATCCTATCCTATCCTATCCTATCCTATCCTATCCTATCCTATCCTATCCTATCCTATCCTATCCTATCCTATCCTATCCTATCCTATCCTATCCTATCCTATCCTATCCTATCCTATCCTATCCTATCCTATCCTATCCTAGTTCTTGCCAGCATACACGAGCGTGCTGTAAGGGCCCGGAGCCTTGAGAGGCCCTCTCGGGAAACCTTCGCGCAGGCCTCGCACCCGTCTTTGTCTCCCGTTACGGCCGATGAGCTCATCAGATTAAAAGTCTTCGTCGGGTGGAGTGAGTACTCAAAGGTGATGTCTGCTATTTCCTTGAGCCCTTCGCCTTGGAACGTCCCCTTAAAAATGCCTCGCACCTCGTCGGCATGCTTTTCGCATTCCCTCCCTATGTCAGTCTTTGCTTCGAGTTCGGGGCGGGTCGTGTTTCGTTGCTGGCTGGCGCTTTCTCCCGCGAGGCACAAAAGAATCGCTGAAAGGGAGGACCGTTTGAGAAGAGGGATTTCAATACGTTCGAATATGCGTGAAATCACGCAGAATATGTGGAAAATTTTCGTGAGCCGTTGATGATTTCCGAGGACATGATCCCAGAACAGTCGGCGACGTCGATAAATTCCTGGGAATCGTCGTGACGCCGGCGCCGCACCTCGCCGCCTGTTGTAGACAGGAACGTCGACTCAACACCGA
>NW_003805448.1:0-190958 GCF_000255335.2 Galendromus occidentalis
ACTATCGAGCGTCTCGCCAGCGTCTCAACGATCTCATCGTGGACATGGAGGACGAGAAACGGAAAAACGGCAGCCGACCTCAACGAGACAACTCCTGGCTAACACAGACACTGTAGTTTCTCCTTCAGGGTGTATTCACGACGGATAGCGCGCACCTGATTCTATCTCCTCGAGATGACTTCGGCCACTGATGCAGCTCTCTGACCCTCTCACCCACACGGGGACGGGAGAGCTGAAGGCTAGTTGTATCAGTCCAGCTGTATGGCTCAGCGCAGAAGGTGTCGAACGAAGACCTTTAACTTGTGATTCTGCGGAATGATTCATTACCATGGGGGAGGATCCTGACGCTAGCTAGACATGCTTCATATCCTATCCTTACCCATGCTTGGAATTGGGCGTCGAATGAAGTCTTTTCTTGTTCGATCAGAAGAAAGTGGAGAGTTTTCGTTACCGATATTAGACATAATGTTCCGAATCGAGAGGAAACATCGATGATCACAGAGCTCGGGATGTGTTCAGATCCTCATCGTCGCCCATCGAATGCAGGAATTGCCTCATTGTCTGTGCTACTGATGTGGTTCCTATTCTCTTCCCTCGACGCATGGGCCATCCGGCGGCGGAAAATCAAAAGCCGGGTTGTGATCCTGTGATGATGCGGTACCTTACCGACGGTTTATTTGAGCGACGTACATCTTTTCGTCGCGAATATGCGACATTTGATCGGAATTGACATCGATGCTTATCATAAATATGTCAAGTTCAAGTTTTCCTAAGGGCATCGACGGCCGACCTACAACCCCATGCTGAACAAATTCATACCTTTGGGTTTTTCTGAAAAGTCTAGAGGTACCTCGAATGCGATGCAAGGCATTGGCTTCTAATGCCGTCTCGATGTTCTCGTCATGTCACTCCCCTCAACTCGTTCCCAGACGCTTCGATGATGATTATGATACACTTCACTCGAGCGAGCTAAACTCAATGTTGCGTCCGAGCTCGCCATTAGTTGCTCCCGAAAGCCGTTCGCAATGCATCACATTTCTCTCGCAACGCGACGACGGGGAAAAAAGCGTCTCAGAACAATTGTCGACAGCGAAAATTCTCAAGTTCTACTCGACTTCGCGTCCGACTCTGGTGACAATCGTTCTCCGCTATGAATTGTACATTGGAGGTCGAGAAGTACAAAGTTTAAATTACCACTTCTTCCTACCTAACGAATTAAAGTGTATGTTCGTTGTCGGTGGTTGTCGATCCGACTTTCCCGCGAAGGCACGACCTTGGTTGTCTAAAGATGGGACTCTTCTCCGCTATGATCACCAGTTGCTGAGTTTCAGTACGTTTCCGAAGGTTTCTCTGTTCGACCTGCAATTATTAGGAGGTTTCAATCCATTGGTATGCGTAATTCACCGTGTCATTTGCTGAATATACGTAGTATTATCAAAAAGCGAAATCATAATAATTGTGGGCAGAATGTCCAGCGCGGGTGCGTGCTCAGCTCAAATTATTCAAGAGGCGCGCAATCTCCTCCCATATTTCGAGGTGGATGCCTGAGCGACGAAAAACCGGCAAACGGTAAGGATCTCGACTGGCTGCAACTTTAGAAGCCCAGCTGACCATTGTCGGATAATCGAGCAGAAGATCTCTAATGGAGCTATTCGATCCCTACTCCGGAGGCGAATGTCCGACAATGGACGTTCGCGCCACTCGGTCACTAATGATCCGACTCGAATGGAACTCCTGACAGGTGGACATCGATAGAATTCTCTAGAGCTCATCCCGTCTAAATAACCTCAATGGATGGAATAATTTTGAGGTCTCCGTGACGTCATGAGAGACACGGGTCCTTGATATGAGTTATTCTGTTACACACTGAAGTTTCGCATGATTGATGATGACTCATTGATGCGAGCGAGAGAACGAGGACTAGAGAGGCGGAGAAACCAATTCCACGCCGATGATCATGCGATGACCGAATCGACGATGGAGCACGGCGAATCGCCGTGCCGGGTCCAGAGCGAAATAAGCTCGACATCCGCTGAATGGCTGAAAGTAACCCAATTAGAAACTCAACGAGCCCGGAGATAATTAGCGGAGTTACTCTGAACACGGAGCAAATGACGACCCGGGCATCATTTGCACCTCCAGCCAGGACGCCGAACGACACGAAACGCGGACGGGGAACCGATCGCTATTAACAGTTCGGCGGACGTGGACAACAGCGTGTTAGAAACCATTGAACACCGTGGACAACGTTCAGATGATCCTTCCGGAACCCCGAAAACATGCGGAAACAAAATTTATAGCAAGGCGGGGGCAGTTCGGGCTCATGGAGATCGAATCGGGAGAAGTCACGAGTCACACACACCGAAACGGGGAGCACCGGGACAAACCTTCCTCTTCGTCATCGTCGGAGAGCCGCCGGACGTTCTTGTGGTTACATCCAACATTTTCGAACGAAGACACGCAGCGGATATAACGATCGACAGGAATTCCGGATGAAGTGAAAGTTGAACAAAGAACAATGCCAAAGCATTCCACCCTATGTTAGTACGAGCCGTGCACTCAGCATTCCAAACTTTCCCTTGCCATGCGTGGTAGCGGGAACGAGCATGCATCCAGACGCTTGATCGGCCCTTACCGTCGCTGATCGACCGTCTGGAGAGCTAGATAGGTGGTGAATGATCACAATCAAGAGTGGGTGTACCTATTCGAGGAAATTCCCAAAGTCGACGAAGTTCCGGAAACGATTGTTCTTCACACCGGTGTCGAGCCGATTCCTACTCAACGAATCTTCTTTCGACGGGAACTGACCGCCGTGGAATATGAGGAAACTGTTGCGAGGAACTCGCTCTGGGTCCAGATCGTCCCCTTTCGCCGGATCACTTGTCCCGCCTTCTTCTGTTTATCGAAGTCGAGTATCGAAATTCGCTCGTCGTTGAAACGGAATATTTTCGGGTAACCGTCGAAACTGCCCCGAACAAAATCGTATTTCGGGAACGGCTGATTGATCGGTCTGTCGGCCAGCTGTAGATTCGGCGGCGGTGGCAAAGCCAGAGGGTAGACCTGTCGCGGCGGCTCCGGCTGTATCGAGGGAGGTCTTTGCGGAACGTCCGACGGGAACTGGGTGGCGGCGGAGGGTGGGGGGCGGGGGAGGATTCAGGGGAAGCCTCGGCGGAGAATGACTCAGAGGGGCCGCGGGAGGGAGTTCAATGGGAGCCAGAGGCACGGGATCTTCGATGATCTGTGGTGTCGGAAGCGGTAGACGCGGTGGGAGCGGTTGGCGAGGTTTTGGCGGCTCCTGGGGTGGAGGTATACCCGGTTGTCGAAGTTGAACAGTTTTGGTAGCTGAGGTATCAATTGAAAAAGGGCATCGGGACTATCCTTGAAGTTCAGCGGCACGGCACTCGGACTGAAGACTCCGCGGTATTCGATGTGGTTCGGGCCCACATTGGTGAAGAAGAAAAAGGCTTGAGGCGAGCCTTGAAAGGGATTATCCTGGAGGAATGCGATGCGCTTGTTGAAATTAGGCGAGGTTTTGTTGTTCGATTCCTTGTTGGCTCCGTTGTCGATGAAATTGGTATTCGAAGGTTGATCTTTGTTGATGTTTTTGTTAACTTCGAATCGGTTACTGTTTTTGAGGTTGGTGATCATCGAATGGCTGTTCGGTTTGAAAGCTGTCGCACTATCCTCTTTCGGACTGAAGAACTTCCCTGTTGAGCCTCGTTTTCGTCCGGGTGTTTTCGGTGAGTTCGTCTTGTCCTGCCTTTCGATAAAATCCAGAATCGAATCAAAGTTTACTTCCTTCTTGCGAGGCTTCCTCGTAGCTTGAACACCGCCGTCGGTCAAGCTCTGTTTCGGCGAGCTGAAGGGTGGTGGGGGTACGACGAGTCTGGCGGCTGGAACGGGTTCGAATCGATTCGGATGGTTTGGCAGATGAGGCTGTCTAGGCGCAATAGCAACTTCTAGAGCTCCTTTATTTATCGCTTCGCCGAAGTCGCTTTTCCGCTGCCGAGGGTGAGTCGGCGGTGGCGGAGGCGGGGGCGACGGCTCGTAAGGAACATCTTTGAACGGACCCTGGGTGGCGGGAGGAAGCCATGCAGACACCGGGCTGTCCGTGATTGGAGCGTCACCGAAATTAGAGAATTCCGACGATTTCGTCTTCGGATGACGATGTTCTTTGTGCGGCTTTGTTGACAACGGGTGGCTCTGCTTCAAGCGTCTCCGCTTATTCCTCTTCGGGAAGTCTGTCGAAATTGTAGGACGATCGACGTCTTGATTGTGGCCGTACAGAGCCGATCTCGGCTCGAAGGGATTCGACGGCGGGGGCGGGGCCACGAACCGGATGGGCGACTGTGTTGGAGGATTCAGAGCGTGCGTGGGCCGCTCCGCGTGCGGGGGTCGTTTCAGAGGATGACTCGAAGGAGCCTCGGTGCCATACCGCGGTGTGTAAGGTTTCGGGGACGAGAGGGGCCGCAACCTCGTCCCGAACGGTATGTGTGTCTGATAGGATTCTGTGGTAACCTTCAAATCTACGCTCTCCTCGTTCAGTTGAATCGCCTGAGCTCGACGTATGCTGGCGTCCGGCACAACCACCGAGACAGTCTGTTTCGAGTCCATGCCGTGGAGGAACGATTCCATATCATCGTCGTGACGTTTCGACGTCTTGTTTTTGGCTCCGTGAAGCTCCCGAAACGTGCACACGAGTAGCACCACCAGGAGCGGCGGCGCTAACCGCGGTATCATCTGAAATCGAAATTTGAAAAACGTTAGCGTTAAACAATTGTTCTCGGCGACGTGGCGTGCGTTTCCTCTCTTGACTTCTGTTGCACACCGTCGCAAATGTAGACATGAAGCGTTGTTCCCAAGGTGTTCCCAGCCGTCGACACCCTTCGACCGTCTTTCATCCACGACCTCTGACCTCTGCGGGCCATGTTGCGAGCTAGCGACTTAGCTCGCGACGAGCTAGCGGACTTGCAGGCAGGCAACCGAACGACCGAGCAGCTGCTGCTACGTTGAGATAGCTCTAAACGGACGAGTACCAGACATCACATTCTCGGATAGCTGCTCGCTGTTGTCTTTGTGATGCTACGGCACCATTATTAAGCATGACCTTGCAGAAGCACCACAACGCCGCCACCACCGCAGCAGCAGCGGCGGCAACAACAACAACGCGATCCTTGTACCCCGTCGCATGGTCGGAGGTGAAAAATATTACAAAGATCATCAGACACGGCAAGAACAAGCCGCCGCCGACAACAACAACTACAAGGGGACGAGTCGTTTTCTTTGGTGTCATGTACTGTTCTGTTCTTTATTCTGAATACTCGCTCGCCGGCGAACATCTTTGTTCTGCGGCCCTTCGTCCTCGACTCCTTGGCGCGTATGTCGTCGTACGGTATTCGAGCCAGGGACCAAACTCCAAATACGACTCGTAGGGGGCTGCTGTGTGTTCGTCTGCGCCAATAGCATAATCCGCTCACACGATAAGATTGGGAACTCTGTCCACGACTCGGGTTCGGTTTTTTTATCTCCCGTCGATGGAACGACCAGACTAAGTAAGAGTTTTCCTCTTTGTCACAGAAGCGTTAAAGAATAGTCATGCTGCGCGAAGACTTCCAAGGAGTTCAGACCATGCTCGCAATGACGCTATTCACCTTCTCATCGATCGATAAGGAGGGGAAAATCTTCAGCCGAGCCAGGGAGCAAGCTGTCGCTATCTCCCTTTCTGAAACGAGACCATCGCCTCGAGACTAGATCTTTCTAGAGCTCCGACTCTGTCCCTGGAATCGGATTCCGGACTCGGCGGCTTGAAAAATGTTTTCTTTTCCGCCGAGCAAACAGATCCGAGATCCGATAGAATGCGATTGTGACAAAGATTCAGCGGCTCTATGCCCATAGGCGAAGTCAGACGACCACACAGCGACAATGTTGCGCCGGCACGCAAGCGAACCCCATGGACTGGAAGTGTGTCGTTGCTTTCATTTTCTTTCTAAAAGTCCCGTTCGGACCTTGGTCTCCGCCTTGGATGGACAACAGGTTTATCCCGAGAGTCATCAAGGGTCGTGAGATACACCGAGTGGATTGAGAAGGGACCACGGATCACGACAAGAAACGTTCAACCTCTTCCTCGACATCCACAGGGACACCGTGAGCGGGCATTCCTAACCCGATCGGGCTGCCGCCATTTTCGACCGTGTACTCGATGCGTTACCACATGAGCGTGATAAGAATATTTTTCTAATCAACTCAACCAGCAGGATGAATTGGTGAAGACGCTCATATGAAGGATGAGGTCTTCTCCGCGTGAAAACGTTGCGAAAGTTAGCGACTACCAAAACAAACGGTCGCACTCATTCACTCAAAATTGAACAGATATAATTATGGTTTCCAGCAGTTTTCGCGGAATGCTTTGCCGTTTGTTTGACAGTCGCCGCCAGACTGGAAACGGAGTCATCCAAAGTCGCCAAAAGAAATTAGAAGATACGCCAGCGGATTTGAACCGCGACCGGCCAGCCACGAACGGTTCAAGGTTGCTGCCGGTTTCACTGCCACGTCAATGTGCCACCGGCGAGACGTAACGCTATGATTTCAGGAAAGATTCGCTTTTCCGTTGGAGTCTTGCCTCGGATACAATAATGAGACCCTCGGTCAAGAGATTTTCGGTATGTCCCAGCTGCCGCGGAAGAGCTCTCACGAGAACTCCTTGGTTTTACTAGGTTGTAGGGTTTCGGTCCGAATTGTGCTCTGGGCAGGTGGCTCGATGAAATGGAAAGTCATGGAGCTCTCGAGACCCTGTTAATGTTCCTTGGAGCGTTCGACTACCGTCGGTCGGACATTTTCTCATGGGCGAATCCATATCGTCCATCGTACAAGTAATTCAGACTTTCGAACAGAGAAAGAAACAATGCGCCAACGCTCAGTATAGTCTGAAGTCAGGACGCTGGAAGGATGGAACGAAGAGAAGAACATCCAGGATCCCAAGGCTGGGAACCGCTTGGCGTGTGTCGGCGTGAATCTGGTCGGGAACCGCATTCTGCTCCATGGATAAAAGCAAAAACGACGCTTTCCTGCGTACGTGACCGGCAGTCAGTGATGTCAGGGTTAAAGGGGTCCGTCCTTTGAGAAATTCGTCATTTGATGCTAGTTAAGTCATCACCACCAGCTAGGGCTGTCTCAGTCAGCGGAGTCGTATATACATAGTATATGACTCTATCCCAAGCGACAGATTGTTGCATTCGGATTACGTGGATTGCATCGAAAACGTTGCTTGCATCGCCGTACCACACACATTCGTGACTTATCCGAAATATGAATCGTCTTTGGCGACGATGTCGTGATTGTGTCGAGGCGTTTATCTATTAATGGGGCTGAATTCTCCGGGGGGATTTGAAGTCCATCGACTTCCGAATTGAATTCCGGTTTCGTACGATACGCGTCGAGCATTACCTTCTGGCGACCGCTCTACGGTCTCGTGGGTGGCCGGCGGTTGAGATCGGAACGCCCGCTCTGGATCCACATGGGGATCTCACCAGCAGTCCGCTCTCTGAAACGGAAAATGCATAGGGATCAGAACGAGTTTCTCCAGCATTTCGATGGTCGCAATTAGAGCCCGTGGTTTCAAGCATTAAGAATCTTTCCATGAGTTATTATGAATCATTGATAATTGACATTCTTCCCCTTTTTTCTTTCACTTTTCCTTCTCGTGGGAAAGAGAATGGAAAACATTGGAGAAGAAATATTTATCAATAATTGATGATCAACGAAAAAGTGATAAATGCTTATAACCCCGGGCTCTAGTGATAATTGATGGATCGTTGTATTGGTGAGTTCTCTCAAGTCAGCCTAGTAGCGACTTCATTTCGTACCCCTTCCAGTTGATATAGAAGTAATATCTATTCTATTCATTTTACAATCAGAAGGGTGAGAGTTCATGGCATCGTCGAGACTTTCCGTGGGAATCAGATCGCCAACGATCGAAACTTCCATAGATTAAATTCGCTATATGAGACACCTGAGGATCACGGCGATGCATCGCCGTGCCCTTGCCGCCAATCCCACACCGACCGAATAAGAGGAAAAAAAGTCAAGTTGATTGAAGTTTCTGAAGACAGCGATGGGCTCGCTGCTTTCATTAATTGAAAAATTCCCTCATCTGCGATCATTGCAACTGAATTACTATCATCGCTCTTTGCCAGAGCCCTGCGGTTCTCTATCAGAAGAGCGCTAGCTAGCCGGTCGGCTCCAATCGCTTCGTCCATTGGTCGTCGCATCACCTACATTATCGGGAGTCACCTATGGGTAGGCTGTTGCTTCCGTTCGAACTCGTCTTGCGACACGATCGTTTCATTTTTCGCTTTCGACGTCGCTGCAATCTAGATGCTCTTCGGAACTTATTCATTTTTCCTCTGGAGTGGGAGCCCATTCGGTTGAATCTTTTCTCCGTTTTCGTTTCGAGACGACGCCGACGTCGCTTCGCATACGAATTTAGTTCCGTCCAACCCGCACCGCCAGACTCTACCAAATCGCAAGAGTCAACAAAGAAGGCAGTCGGGTACTTGCTGATTCCGCGCGGCCATCATCTATCAGGCGGTGCTTCTAACGACTCGGCGACCGAGAACTTCTTCCGTTCACCCGATGCGATGCATACAATGGGAGAACAGAATCTTTTAGCGTGACTTCTCAACTCCTCGTTGTGCATCACCCTTTGTACGCGCGAACACTCACGGAGCTCTTTATCGCGCCGAAGCTCTTGTTGAGGAAGAAGAGTCTCGCACAGGATGGAATGCCGCAGGCTTCGCCCAACCGACGTAGAACAGAATGCCGAATTTCCTCAACGCCACCCACGGGTTGACATACGACGCGCATACCTCCGTCTGCTTTTGTGAGCTCACTGACTTGTCGTTTCCAGCTGTTCCCGGTGATGAAGACTAATAACTCGGACCAGTACCGGTGCGCTTCTCGGATATTTGTCCCGATGTCGCATTTGTCTGCAATCGGTCTCGGCGGGATAGGGAATCTTCATCGGACAAATTCCATTTCGCGGGAAGGGGAAAATATCGCAGGAGAATTTAATGCATGTGTTCCTTGTTGCGTAAGCCCTGGCCACAAATCTTTCCACTGATGAAACCAGCAGCGTTTGGGGCTAACATCGTCTCCACAATGTTGTAGGTTACATGAACCGATCGATCGATCGATGCTAATGTGATTAACGATGATTACAAATATCGATACCATCGTAAACAAAAGCATTCTCGGCGTCAAGGTCAGCAACTCTCGACGACAGCTTGACTCATGTTCCGTACGGGCTTTTGTTTTCTGATCATCATCATCAACGTAGAGAGCCGAAGAGGAATTCCCGATGTTCTTAATTGCGAACGGGAACCTGGTCGCCAGTGCGGACACGATCCCAAGTATCGTGTCCAGTGAGTGAGTGAGTCGCGAAGAGCGGTCCTGCATTTTTCACTGTTGCCGCGATGATGATGTGACTCGGACAGAATTTCCTTCAAGGCGCTTCCTTGGTATTCAATTTTAAAGCGGACGCTCACCGACCGGATGACCGTTGGGAAGAAACTCGTTCACTTGATGCTCACTCGTCTCTTGCACGGGCAACAGCCGCAGCAGCACCCCATTGTCGCATCGGCTTCAACTTCATTCTTTTCCGTTCGGCCAGTTTTTGTCAAGTGGATGACCGAACACGCGGAGACGAACATGAAAGCCCTCGAGGACGGTGATGCCCTGAGCCGAGTGGCCGGGGGCGGCCCGGCGAGCGATCGCACATCACATCGACACGAAAGTCGATCAGACAAACACTCAGGTCCTCGGGCGGCAGGTCCCGTCCAATTTGTCGTTCCGAGTGATTTCCTGCCTCGCCACCTCGGGTTGTTCCATGGCGTTCTCCCTCACAATGACAACTGTTGCTTATGAATCAGTTTCCGACATTTGATTCGTCCGACTCGCGGATCACCCACATCCTCCTCAACAGTGCAGCCTACGATGATAATCGCCTTTGTCACCGAAGGATTCGGGTCCGTTCTGTAGAATCCCCATGAATCTTCAAGCGTGCTCTTCAGCGTTCACTTTCACATAGGCACCAATAGTCGTTCCTGGTTGTTCGCATGACACATCGGACGGATGGTCGCAGAAGACGGAGCCAACAACGCCTCCTCGAAATTCTGCTGACTGTGCAGAAGTCTGAGAAAGATAGCGACGCTTCTCAGATGATCACTCACTTGTTCCACGCCCCCTCCGATTTTGATCGCGTCCGTACAGGTCTGAACTCCTTTTCCAGACTATGGGCTCCGGGAGGAGACAACTCATCCGAGACTCACGGTACAGTCGTCTGGAATGGTGATTCTCGGCTTGCGGATTGCAGGCCACCAGTTTCTGGTAAAGCCCCCCGCCGTCGGTCAAGCGATCACCATCACCAGCCCAGACTGACTGACTGACTGACCGACCGACTGCCGGAGCATCTGACTGACTGACCGACCGACCGACTGCCGGAGCATCTGACTGACTGACAAAGTAGTGCAGGATCCAAGACATTCCTTATTATTATCAAGGAACGAAATGAGGGACCTTGAGATCTGACGCTAACCCGACGGTATGCAGTCCATGGCGGCGAGGATCACGTCACCGCGTTGTGGTCAAAAAGGGATCTCGCTTCCAATTCCGCGATTTATTGTACACTGGCAGGCGTTCTGACAAATTCGCCAGAAACTCTCGAATCGTCAGCAGAAATCGAAACCCTGTCCCTGTGGCGTCTTTCAATGGATGTAGCGCTGGCTTGAGGTGTGGAAAGTGACTTTACGCAACGGATGAAATTGAAAATTCAAAATCGCCCGATGCGGCGGCGCCCACCGGAGTCCATGAAAACAAAAGCTGGGCTCTGTCCCAGGCCCCGAGTCCGCGAGCGCCACCACCATCGCCGTCGCGACCGGCACCACGCATTGACTCCTACGGTTCGCGTCGTGTAAACCATCCGCATACCGGCTGAACTCTTCGGGCGCGGTCGTTTGATTCTCTCACGTCGTACGGGGATGGATCGCGTCGAATAGCGTTGGCCTCGCTGCGCTCCTCCCGCTCCGGTGGAGAACCCTCGCTCCGGAAACCGATAGAAGATGATATTCCCCGATCCCCGTCTGTCAGAGGATCAGGTGTACGAGGAGAATCACTTTTTACGAGTATCAAAACCGAGATCCTGCCGGCGCGACGTGATGGCATTCTCTGACACCTTTGACCGGCGACAGGAATTTGAAGTTCCACAGATTTATCGCCAGAAGGAATCGGAAAGAGGAATCAGAGCTCAATGGTCGTATCTGCCAGACAGGAAATCGAATTCCTCCAACGTTGCTTCCCAACACTCGTGCGATCAAGTCGGACGTTTTCACAAGCGGAATTCCCGATCGACCCGTTTGTTGAGATTATTTGTCGTGTGCTGACTGAGATAAACGTGATACGTGCGTATTTCGAGACGAAAATCTTTCGGAAGCGTTGCGCCGAAATCGAAAGCCAAACCATTCGAACTTCGCTCCGTAGCAGCAGGTACTCCGACGGGGATTAAAGTCTAATAATTCGCAGTCGCCGGTGAGACTGGGTGACATGATGATGTCATGCCGGAGCGTCGTTCGGGGAGTTGTTCAAGCTACATGAACAGGAAATGAGAGCAATGCTCTACAACAAGAGAAAAATAGGAAAAGAGGACCGAAAGAGATGTATGGGATCACACGGGCGCTGAAGAGGTGTCAGTCAGTCCATCACTGAGAAGCTCGCACACGCGCGAATGTGTAGCAACCAACTTGCGAACGACAGCCGCAACTTCCCCCAGCTGGTGGTCATCGTTGTTCCTCATTGTGATTCAGCGGATATTTCGTGTGTTCTCGCCGGAACTTCGTCTCGTCGTTGATGGAACTTCCTCGCCGCTGGAAGACGAGCGCTTGATGCCCAGAAAACCACCTGAGGCATCGAGCGACGGAGACTTTGTTGACGACGACGTCGCGTCGTCGTCGACCGAGTCGCACGACTGCAAGTGGTATCTTTTGTAACGAACAGATGTATGTACTAACTAAGCGGGCACCCGGAGAGCGAGGGATGACGCCACAAAAGAGAAGGGAATACGCAACCGGTCCATTAGTCCCAACAATTCGTTCCCCCGATGTTTGTCGGGATTTGAAGTCCCATTGTCAAACGGTGTGGCGACCGATGTCGCTCTGCCGACTTTACGAGTTCACTCGAGACTCGATTGAGCGAGAAAACTTCGTTGTGAGTTTCGCCCCGTTATCGGCTTCCACTCAACCCTGCGGCTCCGATTCCTCTCGCGATAATCATCACCAACACCATCTTCGATGAGGAGATCAGTATTTCTATTGTTTCGGATTGCTGATCATGATTGACGTCGATGGCTTCTTCTCGTGTCGGATGCTTCTTAAGGGCATGCTCAAACCCATGGTTGCAATCGTCCCGAAGACTGCGAAGCGCGATATTTTCAATGATCGTACGGCTGGCCTAGTCAGACGTGACTTCAGTGATCACCGGGATAGCGTTGCATCTTCGACGTGGAATTCGCGGACGGACAGACAATGCGCGCCACGGCCCTATCCGCTCCCACGGACACCGAGCGACGATTCTGACAGAACTTTGAGCTCCTCCGGGATCCTTCACTCGTCATTGTATCCGGCCCTGTCACAAGCGCTCATACAATTAATAGAGGTTGGAGAAATAGATGAAGAAAACGGAAAAAAATTATTCGCTGACGGACTGCCTTCGTGAGGGTCAAGGTCGGGCTCGATTATAATTCCACGGGCATCAGCTCGCTGAACCAACGCCGGCCGGCTCAAGGGGGAAGAAACCCAGCTCGTAGAGAAAAATCCCACAATCCGCTCGTATTTGTGTGAAGTCGGCAAGCAGAACGGAATCCTGATATAGTCCTCTCCTCCCGATCAATGACGAAATGATGTTCTCTCCCGGTTCGAGAGACCCCAATGAATTCTGTTATTAGGTCGAGAAACCACCGTCGATTATCACGGAGTTCGACTGGAAATTGAAGTCGGGAGCGAGCGAGTGCGAATTCTGCAGCCCGTTCGATAAGAAAACGACTATTCTCGTGCGGTTCTCGAAGCCAGAGAAACTCGACATGCATACCAATCTCTCCTCGCTCCGGGGGCGACGGCTACGGTCGCTGCTAGCTTTCCAAGTTTTTAGGCGCTTCCTCTTAGTGAATCTTCCGATCCAAAAAAATCTTTGGTCTCTGGAGGGGGGTGAATTCATCGGACCTGGCTGAGCCGGTAATCGATAGATGATTTAGTGGTAAGTCTGGTGGGTTGAATGCCATTCGAGAGAAGCGCTCGAACTTTCGGAGGGTACTCAAAAGATTCAAGATCATCAAACTCGACAAACTCTAACTAGATCATGTGGGAACATGGCTCCGTAGACTAGATAGGACACCGGGAGCGCCTGTCGTCAGGATCAGAGGAATTCTGAGGTCGCCTTCCACATTTCGGTGCTTTGGTCGAATCCGGAGCTTTGCGCCGCGCCGAGCATTGCGAGCCCCATAGACTCAATTCTGAAGCGCCGCGGCGCGCCAAGGAGCCTTAGCATTGAGCCTATGGCGCCGCGTCCTGGACACGGTGCGCAGCACTGGTCGAATCTTACTCGAAAGGGACGTCCAGAGTCGGGACAGTGAACTTGAGATACAATCCGGAACTCTCCCCCCCCTCAATTGTTTAGCTTGTTTCGTTGCCGGGAAGATGCGTTGCTTCGAACAAGATCCTCTCCCTCACCTACACAGTTCAATGGGTTGCAACAGCGACGATATCGATATTCCCTTCTGTCAGCCACATTTCATAACCAAAGCAATTTGGCGATTTGCGACCCACTTTTTTTCACCTTTCATGGCGGCTTCTCCGGGTGGTTTACCGTGCCGATGATAGTTTCGTTTCGGGTCAAGCCAAGAATAATTTTGGCGTTTCTCGGTTTCACCAGGAAATCCTCAAAGGTTGTCGGACAGTCAACAACTCGAGCTTCGTGGAGCTCGAGTGCGAGCACCGCGCCGATGCTTCCCGAGGCGGCAAGGGGCGATCCTCTCTGCTGTTCTTTTTCTGTTGATCATCCGGATTTATCGGTGAAGGTACTTCTGATTGTCAGTACTATTGCGGGACTCGACGTTCGAGCCCTGATCCCAAAATTGAGAAGAGGGAGCGGATGAGGAATGATATACGGCGCCGGGAGCGGTTTTCGCGATAATTCTTCCGCCGCTGGTATGATTTGCCGTCTCTAATTGAGATATCGGGCACGATTCTCCACGGAGACGAATCAATTCTCTGGACGAAAGGAAGGGGAGCGTTCCGGGTGCTGGGCGAACAGCTGGGCGCAACGCATGATTGATTTGGCGTCCAAATCGGCGTGGTAATCGGTCAGTAATCTTTCATTCGCAGCTCACTGAAGATTCGTATGCAAGCCGGAGGGAGGTGGGTGTTAGTTCGACGGGTACCGTCATTCAAAGGAGAAATAAATCCCACGAATGACCCGTGAGGAATCTTAGCCGTGGCAAGACTGCCGACAACAACCGGTAAAGCCGGCTTGACAGACAGACATACCGACGGATGAAGCGTCGAGCAGACGAGCGGACTTAGGAGCGAGCGACAGATAGACACACCGGACAGCTAGCTGTTTGGCTAGCTATACAACGTCGACTGTAGGGATACCTATCTTCGCCGAACAATCGGATCCATCCTTGCCAGAATCTTAATGCTGCTGGCATTACAAAAGCGTACACAGGACGACCTTAGGACGCGTCACCGGTTTGGCTCCGGTGAAGAAGACGATACGTTTGTTCAAGGCCGGTGGCCCTCCAGACGTAGCCGAAAGTTATTTTCTACTCTTCAACAGTCAGTCACAGACTGAGTGAGGCATTCGAGCAGCTTCATAAGCGATCGAAGCGAGCCAAATTCAATCGAAGACCGACTAGGAACCGCTGCAGCTCAACTTCCGCCGGGAACTTCTGTATGCAAACATCGACTCGTTGAAACCGTACGCGATGCTTGACGTTGAGTAGATCTGACGGATCGAACCCAAGTTTCCACTTCTATCTCGATCTGATGGCTGGAAGAGCATCGGTTCCGCAAGATCTGGCGATTGGCTGAGCTTTCCAGAGCTCCATGGGACGGAACTCGATCGACGACGATGAACGCTCGTGACACACAGAATGAGAAATTCGAGGAACGACCTGGCCGCTCGAGAGATCCGCTCGTAAGAAATCTCCGGAAGAAGTCGCAGTAATCAGTAATATGTAACGCTGCGATTGTCGGGGCGAGTAGCGGTTTCTGGTGCGGCCAAGGCAGAGCCGTCAATCGTAACGACATCATTTGTCTAGAATTGCGTCTTTGTTTGCTCGCGCAATGTTTGTCCTCCGCGCAAGACGACACCTCGCTCCGAACGTACAGTTACCTACTCCGTTCTGGTCATTGCAGCGAAACCGCTGATCTTAAACAATGTCATCCCTATGTTTGTTTTTCTGCGAACGGTGCGATCATTGCGTCTCCTCGAGCGCTCGTGGATGCCCTCATAGTCATTGTGGTGGCGACGGTTGTCGACGGTGGGGTAAGGTAGCATCGGCAAGGTCGCCCGGAAGCTTAGTTAGGTTAAACCGAAGACGAGCAAATGTCCGTATGGCTGCTCCGCCGTAACCGGCCGACGCTGCCACAATCGGCCCGGCCACTTGGAAGACCTTCACCCTTCAACGGTATCCTCTTCCTTGAATCATAACTGGACCTCACTCCCTTACTCGTCGTGACTCGACGGAGCGCTCCATTATCTAATCAGTGTTCTTAATGCTCCGCCGGGACGGTTCTCCTGATTATGGTGTACCATCCTGACCCCTTCCCCTCCTCCACAGCCACTGAAGCTCTTATAGAGTTTTCTTTCCGCTCGAGCTCCGGAATCACGAATCCCCCGTAAGTTTTTCGCTTCGGACAGGCCGACGTGCGGGGTGTGGAGGCTCGACGCGGAGCTCCGGGGAAATTCCACCGAGTCGCAGAGTCGACGTCTGTCATCCGCGTCCAATTCAGAGACACACCTAAGGCAGCGTAGATTGCGGTGGTGGATCCAGAAGATGAGCGCATGTCATTACGGCGAAGCAGATGAGAAAAACCTCATTGCCATAGCGGATGCCCTTGTTGTACGTGGCCGATCCGAATAGCATTGACCCTTACCGCTCTCCAGCTCTATTACGCACCGCTCACGAAATTCCCTGTAGACTTCCTGCCTCCGACAAATAACGTCTCAAAGACCCACTAGCCGATGTCGTCACCGTGAGAATTGTCAAAGCAGTCGAACAATTAGGCGCACTTGTTCTGTAGTCGTTCGTTGACTGGTCCTCGGTCCGTTCATTTGTTCCTCCGCGTCCCGCGTAGGCTTGCTGCGTTCATAGTCGCGTAAATCCCGCGCAAAGACCGCTAACGTGACCAGAACGGCGTTCTGGAACCAGCCCCGGCAATATTCAAGTTGTATGAGACGGAGGCAGTAGGACAGTTGTTATGCAGTAATGCTGTGGAATCCGATGAATGCAACGACCGACTGAGGTTTCTACCGACTTAGCAGCAGGAGGACTGCCCGTGACCTTGGCTCCGGAGGGATGACAATAGCTACTGACAGACCGATTGCATCAGTTGAAGATCAACTGCTGCTGTTAAGGGATGAGAGGAAAAAAGAGCTCTTATTTTCTCGTTTTGACACGGGAAGCTACTCTGCCCGACTTGGGGGACTGACGACGAGCCGAACAAGGGGCGTCCGACCTGCCGTACGGCGGCCCAGACAAACGAAGGCAAATCCGCTCGCTCGACCGGCTGATTGGTTTCGGTTACAACTCGTCTTCGTGAGTTGGTTAGTCCAGGGGTTCTCAACCTTTTTTGCCCTGCGGAACCCTTGTGGGGCTCCGCGGAACCCTCATTATTGGTTTCGGACCCTATCTTTCCAAATTTTCCCCTTAATCACCTCAAAACCTTCGACCAAGATCGCATGAAGTATCCTGCATGCATTAGAGCTTAGAAAATTCATTCCAATCCGAAAATAAAATGAATGAAAGCCTGAGCAGCCGAGCAGGGGCTCGCGGAACCCAGGTTGAGAACCGCTGGGTTAGTCGATCCGTCGAGCGACGCCTCGCGAACTCGTCGAACTAATTATTAATTGCGTCAACCAATACTGGCAAGTTCCCGTGAGGGTCAAAAGCTTTCAGTTGGGAATTATTATTTTGCTGGACCCACCAGAGCTCTCTTCAGCGGTAGCGGTGACGACGACGATGACAACGGTATTGTCAGTGAGCTCCTAATGAAGACAAGTCGCCCGACTGCTGCGGTAACCGGCGGGCCCGGTGTTCGACCCGCTTGTCAACTTATCGACGACTCGCCTCGCACGACTTTCGAAGCGCCAAGTATTCCGTCAGAATGCAGATCAATCCGTTTTCGTTGTATGTTGGAACTTCGTGATTCGGCACAGGTAGCCAACGAAGCCGCGATGTCGTTTTTCGTGAACGAAACTCCATCGGCGTCTGATGACATATCAACGCGCCCTTCCTCCGACTATTCTCACCTGGCCGAATGAATGGCCGGACGGCGAATCGTCTTCCCGGGCACCGACCGACGCTTTCCGAGTGTCGGCGGACTTTATCCCTCCCTCTCTCGGACCGGGATTGCGATTGGCTCTCAGAATTCGAATGCAGGGGTTCTGGTTCTGCGGCGCCGTGGTGCCCCTCGTCGTGGGGCACCGGGAACATTTGTGGCGCGCCATACGACGGAAAACAAACTTGAAGTCAAGCTCGAGGTTTGCCTTTGTACAACAGTCAAATTTCGCGCAAATATCGTGTTACGACAAAATTTCAGTTTCGTAAAGAATAAGCATACGACACGGATAGAAATTTCCGTCGGAGTCGTGCCCCACGATACGATGGTGATAGATCTTCGGCTTGACTTCGGAAGGGAAAGGTCACGGCAAGCATGTACGCCAGGCATCTTCAGCATCGATCTCGATCCTCTTCGGGAGGGTTCGAATATTCTCCCTATGAATTATCCTCGCGCGTGGTCCCCAGGGGACGAACCCTGTCAACTCCGTGCGGGACCGAACTTCAACGCTCAAAGTATCGCCGGAGATTCTCAGCTTCCGCGAGCGGATTTAGAGAGAATGTGTATCCGAACGTAACTGCTTGGTAGCCTCGACCGCAGCCCCGCGCCGAGATCCTGCACGGGAATCCTAGCGTCGAACCAACGAAAACACAGATCGGAAACCACAACGATGTTATTGCCAGAAACGCCGGACTGCCATCAAGCGGCTGCTCCTCAATGAAAGGAGTCAAGGAGCTCGGCAAGCATCTTCCGCAGAACCATGCACGTCCTAACCAATCGAATATCTCGTTGGCTCATCTGATATTCTAGGACAGCAAACTTCCGCGTCTTCTGAGGAAATCAGCCCATTTCTCAAGGGTTCCCAATCGAAGGCTTCGAGTTTCTCGTGAAGCATCGACAGGGTGCGAGTTTTCACAGATAGCGATTATACGTCCGGTAAGAATCGACATTTTATGGAGAGTGTGTTGTCAGCAGGTATCCTTCGGATGCGTCACGATGCCGCTGGGTCCAAAGGGGTCGAAACTCACAAAGGCACCAACTGTTTCTTGTTTCAGACGTTCTATCTAAGCTTCCCGAAGAAGCGCTCATTGTAATGGAATCAAAGCTGCGTTCCCGAGCCACGAGCTGGGCTAAAAATATAGTTTCGTCTCATTCAAGTGCCGAATCAGCTTTGTTTTTCTTCCGACTGAGTTCCTCACTGATCTCCGGATGACAAAGTGATTTTCTGATAATCCGAGGAGGGCTCAAGGCATTATGTTTCTTTTTTTCTATCACATTGTAGTTTTTGTGAGTTTTTTTGGCTTCCCGGACGATTCAAACGGCCGGCGCGGTCAGAATCGCGACTCGCTCATGGACCATTTCCCGCTAGGGAAGGGCGATCTTCCTGCAACTACTCCCCAAGGAATAAGCGGTACGGCAGCCATCAGAACAAGTTCAGGGTCAAGATGAAGACTGATTGCTTTTCATGGACTTCTCCGCAGGCTTCCGATCCAGCTTCGGAGTGGGCATCGAGAGGAGATCAACCAGACAGGCTAGGAACAACAAAAAAAAATAAAAGAAGCTTCCTCCCCAGACCGATTAGGTAAGGACTGGTACTTCGGCTTTCTACGTTGCGTCACGAAAGCTGTGCGACGGCCGCCCGAACGCCCGCCCGCCCTTTCGGTTGTGGCTGTGGTGCTGGTGATGGCCTCTGACCCCAACGCTGGATGAGCAATAGGGCTGATTCTCTCGTTGGTCCCTAGCAGGACCCATTCCACGGCAGTAGACAGCTTGCCTACCTGTTCCCCATCCTGACTACCCGTTTGGCTTTTTGGTCAGACGGTATATTTGTCTGTGAGCATCTCGCCCCGCGCTTGGTAAGCAACTGCCGCCACAACAATAAAAGAGACATGATAAGTAGCAAGGCACGCCGTACTCTTTTTGTGATAAACTCGACCCTGCCATGAGCTCGTCGCCCGAAAATGGAAGAGAGTAGGAATGTAGAAGAAGGCGATGATGGAAGCGCTATCGACAGCGGAGGTGGAGAAAAGAATACGACCACATGAACGGATCATCGGTCAGACGATTGATCCTGCTGCGGCGGCGGATCGATCAAAGTCCCTTCGTCAATGGAGCAACACTTTACGTTGTTCGGGATTTCTTTTCTCCGAAAGAATACACCCGGACACGACCTTGGGCCGGTAGCGTCGAAAAAGACAAATCTATCGATTCAGAGTTTCGGGTGACCACAACGTGTCCATTTCTCGACAAAATCGCAGCACTTCCACCGTGTGCCTCATGAACCCACGGATCTTAAATAAATTCCTTCGGGCCCCATGAATTTCGATGACCCTCCGGAACGGACAAGAAGATCAGGGGGTCCCCGAGGATATTTGGGGGGAATTCCGTGGACGGAAAGGGGAATTACAACCGAACGAATCGGAGCCGGCCGCGCGTCGTTCCCCGCGCAGTGTCGAATAGTATCATGGCAGAATGAGACAGCGTCTCGTTCAACCCGAATTTGAGGAGGCCCGAAATAGTTAGAAACTCCTCTAGGGCCGAAGCTCGTCCTGAAACGGCCGCCGACGTCATTGAACGGTCCTTCAAATTCGAACTATTCGTTTGCCGGAAGCGGCGGAGGATTCTTCCTAGTTATATATACTTCGAGCAGTTGTAAGCGAGCGCGCATTTTCGAATGACTTCGATCGCTTCAAGCGAACTAGAACACCCACCCTCCGTGACCGGCTGATTCTGTCGCGATGTTGAATATTGTCCACGTTCGATTTCAAATCAGATAGACAACCCGGCAGAGTGACATATAGGATGACAGATGAACAACCCGTCTGAAGACGACAATCTTTTGAGCCTACGACTGAACATATAGCACAAAGAGCTTTGGAGCTTTGTCCCGCACGGATGGTCACGAAGCCGCGCCCAGGAAGAAGCTCGGTGAACCGGTTGCCGACGTCGCCTTCACCACCTCCACCACCCATTTATTCCATTTCACTTAACATCCGACATCCATAACCGCATTAGCACTCATTCCCGTGAATGACTAATGATCGCTCAGTTCCAGTTGGTGGGGGCTACCGCAACCGTTGACAACGGCCGCGCTGTCGGATCCGGCAAACAATCGTAACGAATCGGAAGACGAGTCGGAAAGCTCGACGGAAGGCACCGTCTGCGAATTCGATGTTGGCATAAAGAATTTCGTACGGTGCAGCTCCGCGAACGAGCACGTACGAGTCGACGACGCGACGTAAATTCCATCTCCTTATTGTGATTGCGCTTAGCTCTCGGTGTCGGTCGGCAACAACTCCGCGCGTCTGACAACATGAGAGTGTGCCTTCCCCCTCGTGGAATGATTCCCAAGTCGCTTCCGACGACTGTCACAGATGTGAGATGGAAAAAAATCAAGCTTCCAATGGATTTGACTCATTTATCAAAGCGGAAAAATGGAAAATAGGTACTTCAGGAGCCACCAACAATGACGGGCTCGGATAACACTGCACCCGTTAACGCCCGAGCCGCGAATAGGAGTAGACCAAACGGAAGAAAGAACGGGCTCCCGTCGAAAATGGAGGAAAGTAGCCTCACCTCTCGATACACATTGCGGTCGGAGTTCTCCACAGTATACGAGCGAGGATCGGATTCACGAGAAGACTACGACGCTGGCTTCATTCGATGACGAGCTGACCACGTACCCACGGCTTCAACGCGCTCGGGAGACGAAAAGCCGCAACAACATAGACAGCCACAACGACGACAACAACAACAACGACGACCGTAATTTCACCAACCGATCCCATGGAAATCGTACAGAAGCTGACGCCCCCACAAGGCCGACGAATCACCGGAGTTTGGGCTCGGCATTCTGATAAGATGCTCGCCCAATCCTTTACAATCAGAAACCCGACAGAGTTGCGACCCCGCTGTTGGACCGTCACTATCTCCTAGCGCGATGCTGGTTATCGTCTCGCGACAGGGATTTATAGAGAAATTTGTCTTCTCTTCGGACGCGTTGGTCGATTTTCGGGAGAGCCCCGAGGTCATGATCGTTGAAGACGCGACGTTAAAATTCTGCTCTACTAGATTTGTCTTCTGACCGATCCGAGTGACACTACTGCGGCTCATGAGAGGCTATAAATTGAAAACAACATCGACCATAATAAACTCACTAAATTGGAAGGACCTAACGGTCCCGAGATCTTAATCTCAAAGATCCCTCAGACGTCTCGCGCGAAAATTGTAAGTATTGCCGATCCATCTATCCGTCGGTCGGTCAGTCAGTCAGTCGGCAACTTCAGGGAAGACTCCAATGCGTTAGATTACGTCGACGAGCGGGCTCAAGCTTCGCAGGAATTCGCGATCTTGTTTTAATCCTTGTAGTCGAATCTAGCAGATGCGGCCTGCGGGCTCGCTCCGTGAAGGTATGTTCGGCGCTGATTAGCTCTGCTTAACAGTTATGGTAAAGACTTACATAACTTAAATCGGCCGAGGTTGACGACCTCGTGTCGCGGACTTCACCGTAATACTCGCAAGGGGATTGATGGCGACAATTACAGCCTCCTTCGATAGCTTTCCGACTGACTAACTGACTGAGTGACTGACTGACTGGCTGGCTGGCTGGCTGCCTCAACGGCAGGCTGGCAGACTCGCTCAATCAGAAAAGAGCTCGTACTGATATTTTTGTGGGACACCTTTCTTCGCGGTGTTCGAACAAGACGAAGCGCAACCTATGTCTCCCGGCGCGATGATCGAACGTGCTGTTGTAGCCTGATCTGATGATGATGTTCCCTCTAATAGAGGCTTTCCTTTTCGACGGCGCGGTTTCGCTTTTCGCTTCCCCTGATCGCTTGTCACGCATGATTGCGGTGAGCATGTAAACTCCATTTAGAACGTCTGCATTCGGAGCGTCTGACATGTGACTAACGACCTGACGCCGCCGTTGCCACAGGAGCCGAGTTATTTGAAGTGCCTCCATCGATCCGTCTTCATGTCGTATTTGTTCTGGATTTTTGGTAAACGTTGTTCTTAGTCCATCTGGATTCGGCATTCCCGGATCTTCTCTGACGCTTTTGAGAAATACGAGCTGCCGACGAAGATTCAGACCGAAATCTGGACCGTCAGGTTCCTTCGAGACATCGAGCTGAATCTCGTCGACCAGGCATACGAGGCGAATTTGGCCAGCTGGACCACGGGAAAAGGTCTTGCCGTGATGATGATCAATGTTTCGAGTGATCCTTAGAATTAGTCGCAGGAGAGAACGGATTCCCTACTTCGTCGGAAGAAAAAAATGAAAAGTCTCCACGCGACTCAGGGACACACGAAAGAATGGAGATTATTGAAACTTATTGTCGAAGAAGTGGGGTGGAAAGCCAAGTGAATCAGCGCCAGACGGGAAGAATAAATAAGGTCCGCCGCTAAGTCCATCCGTCGATCCCCCGGCGACCGACCAGCCGGCGACTGGTTGGTTGGTTGGCTGGCTCGTTGACTGGCTAGCTTGCTCACGAGCTGGGTAAACCCGAGGAGACCCATTGAGTAACCGGGGTCACGGAGACGAGTATTGAACTTGGTTGTCATCAGAAAAAGCACCAAAAATAATATTCTTCACGAATGAAGACCTGTAATTCCGGAACAGCTCCCAGTCGAGTCACTTTATCTGTCGACGACGTATCCCGATCCCGAAGGATGGAATTCCCAGTCCGGAGTCTCGTGATGAGGTCGCTCGGAATCGAAGCGACGAACAGCCTTCATTTCATGTGTACACAGTTCGTTGTCCGATATGCGACCCAGTGGGGTGATCACGAAAGCTACACGCGAAAGACAACATTGACGTCGAGCAGGAGGCGTCGGTATAGGTGTTATAATCTGACAAACCATTTTGGTTCTTCATTTTCTTGGAACATCCGAATGATCTATCGCTTTAGCACGGCTTAACATGGCGGGAAAGCGCTATTCAAATTTTGCTGACCTTTGGTTGCGTCTTCGGTTGCCCCACGTCGTGGGCGTATCTTTTCATCCCGCAAATAATGGTGAGAAATTTTTCGATGTCTAAACACCCATCCGCTGCTGCTGCCCCTTCGGTCTGACTATCGTTGACGTGTGTCCCCTGACTTTGAACATTACCACAATAATTCTGACTGACTGAGCTTAGTACAATCACGGTTGAGCTATTATTATTCGAGGAAATTCACTGCTATTCGGCAGACTGCATTCGGATTGCACTGTGGCATTCTCTGCAGCCATTTGCGCTTGCTTCAATCTCTGCCAGAAACTTAACGGTTCTTTTTTCAGCGGCGTTTTTTCTGTCTTTCTTCTCAGATTTTTCGTTCGAACGATCAAAAGTACCGTCCCCCGCATACGTCACCCATTGAAGATTTCTGACCGATGGGTGCAACGGAAGAAAAATCGGGTAATCCGTATTTCGGAACTGCCCGTGAATCTTTTCACAGATACCGCCCGATTTAGAATGTCTCGTGGTACAATAGAAGTGCCTCGAGACTTCGATCAAACGACGATCGAGCCCACTGGCTGCCGAGTACCCGGTGCGCATCTCTGCACGACATCCTGCCGTCTGAGACGTCTTCCCCCATCACCCCCTACGAATATCATCGTTGGAGGGGGGCGCCCGAAATACACCCCCACAGGAGCACAAGGAGAAGGGGAGCGCGCACCTCCGGTAGAGGAGAACATTCAGATCCGTTTCGACAGAAGCCGGAGTTGCACGGAATCGATAACGTCCCAGCGCAAAGTAACCGCAGCTTGAATCGTTTGTAGGGGACACACAAAGAACATTCGACGCTTTGTGTCGACCGGCCTATACGATCCGAAACATCAATGACAGGACTCAAGTATTGAAGACAGCAGAATCCTTAGGAGATACTGCAGCAGTTCTGACCGTTCTACTCATCAAACTTTCTGACACTTCTCCGGAGCGTCCAGCCTCGCGACGCAAGGCTCACTGTCGTTTTTCCATTCAAAAATTCAGAAATCCGGACACCTTCGGAGAGAATTTGAGGGCTCACACGACGAGGCTGTTGCAGAAGTCCGAAGGCCCCCAGGAGGCGCCAATGGTGAAACGTCCCGAGTCCCGAGCCTATCTCGTCAACCTCTGAGGGAATTCACAACTCACGCACCGTGAACTCCCACGGAGTTCACACACACTTTGACCAATACAAAGTTGGTTTCAGGGCACTCACAAGGGATGGCGTGTTCCGAAGTACAGGTATCCGATCCTAAATCCAATAGGCTCAAAATGATGAATAAACACGTTCAAATCGAACAGAAATGTTTGCTAAGCCGTTTCCACAGAACACTCGTGTCCATGCACACGGACGCAGTTCATCAAGAATGTTCCCTCTGGACCGTTGGGGTCGCCGGTCGGCATTGGAAAGGGTCCGGCAGAGGAGCAACATTGCCCTCTCAACCCGCAGTCATCGTGCTTCTTGTGGGAAGGTTCTTGAATGATCCGGATTCTCTCTCAGCTCACATACAGCATGAAGCAGGCCCCTTCCGACGATTTTTCGGACTGCTATAGGTCGATAGATCTCTCGCGACTCAGAAGGGGTGAAATCCGTACGCTCACTTCAATCCCACCTCATTCGAACCACCTGCTTTAAAGAACCGCTCCTCTGGGTGGCGGGGCAAATGATGTCAAAGGTTTCCGTCGAAGACCGTTACACCGGGGAAAGGGTGGCTGACCGGTTTCCCTTTCTCGACAACACACGGTTCTGAGGCACGCGTGATTTTTCCGCGCGGAGATTCTGGATCGGATTGTTTCCAACACGTTCCGTTAAACTTCCGTTCGAGAACTCAAGGTCAATTCCTTGCTCGAGCTCGCGACTGCTAACGCCCCTCAAAGACATGGTCGGTCTCACAGAGATTCCTGCTGCGCTGCGAAGACCGGCACGGAATTGATCGCGTACTCGAGGAACATCCAGAAATCGTTTGAGGAATGGAATTTTTCCTCCGCCTCCTTTCAAAAACTGTTATTTCACCGCACGTCGCGGATAACTTATCCGAGGCGCATGCTCGTCTGCCGAATGCGGCGGTTCGTATCCATCTGCTCGATCATGACATTGGATAGTTCCATGGATAGGAGACAATCCTGAAAATTCATTACGATTTCTGTCGACGCGAGAGCGAAGGCCGATCGTCATCATCCAGCTTGTTTGTGGGGAACGATCTCCTTCTGGGAGTTGACGTCAGCTAGTCCAGGTAAATGCTCCGACCTATTCAATTGACTGATCGATTGGGGTTTCGATGCTTTTTCTCGAATGACGCTTAGCAGTCCAGAAATAATTCTGCCATTCTTGTGAAGAGGCCGTGCGAACAACCGATCCATCGATGACAGCGCCCATGATCATGATCTACGGTGACATCGACATGACGCCCGAACCACCTCTTCTCGCTGCTGCTGCTGCCGTCGCCGCCCGGCGTTCGACATGGCCGTCATGACCATAATAAAATCATCATTCCTTCCACTATCGTATGCGGGTGGTCAGATCACCTATATAATAGGGGAAGAAAAAGAAATTTCAAAAACGAACGATCTCAACTCAGTCAGTCACTGAGAAGATCGATATGCAAACGGCCCTGACCGCCTTCGCACTCTCAATCGCTGTCGTTGTCATCGGATCCGCGAACGAACGGAATCCGTTACGAGTGATTGGCCTGATTTTTACGGTGTTGTCGTCATCCCGCGCAGGAAATCATCGAGGCGGGCGGAGGTTTCTTCATGCACGCGAGATGATTGAATGGATGGAAAAATCTCTATCTCGGGTTTCGACTCGAACCTAATGCTTCTAATGAACATACCAAGTGTAGATTGCGACGTCGCGTCGGCTCTGGCGCCTTGGATCCGGTCGGAGATCGCGCGCGATACAAACGCCAAAGCCCGGGGTGTGGGTTCATCGCCATCACCGCAGAGGGAAAGCGTCAATCTGTTGCAGCATTCAACGATAAATTTAGAAAGACTCGCTCCGTGTACTGAAGCGTAAATTAAATGTACAGATCCATGCAGCAGATCTAGAAAAGGAAAACAGCAGAATGGGAAGCTTTTGTGATACCTAGCGTGGGTGAAAAATCGTACAAGCTATTCGTATAATTTTTTTCAAGATTCTCACTGAGCCGAAAGCATGTCCGATCGCAGTGCGAAGCATTTCGTAAACCTAAAGTTCACAGGCTTTCCTGTCACAATGGTCTGACCGGCAGCGAGAGAAAAACTCGAAGCGCTGAATCAGAACATCGAAGAAGAAATGTGCAAACAAAACGTATAGTGGAATCGCAGTCAGATTCGAAGGTCAAGTGGCAGCTTGTTGAATTGCAGGCTTTCCAAGATCTGTCCGTTCGTCCGTCCGAACATTGTCTCGGTGCATTGATCAAATCGAATCGACCATCCGTCCGGCCGCCATCATACCAGCCGTCATCACATCGGAGAATCGACGGAGGGCCGTTTATCGATGGCACCTTGACTTTTCTGAGCGGAGGAGCTTCATTTACGCCCAATCAAAACGAGCTAAACTGTTAAGCGAAGCTTCCAATGGAGGTTACGCGTCACAGCTCCGTCGCCGGTCGGAGTGGCAGCGGAGAAATCGGGAGATATCTCATCCTCCGGACGTCGACTTTGTGATTTTACGCTCCTCCATCTTCATGGAATGAATTCATTCATGAGAAAATTACTGTCAAAACCCTCCTGAGGCAATGAACATGTTCTGTCGTCCTGCGTGACCTTTCCCTTCAGCCGTTCCTTGCGTGCCATGGATTTCCAGCTCCGAAGCGCTTCGAGTGAATCTTGCTGAGCGATTGGAGATTGTAAACTCTGCAAGAATCGGGAACTGGACCGATGTACATCCGTGCTCTCCTCGGTTTGAGGCTCTTGTATTCTAGGGTTCGGGCCGGCTTCCGTGGATTAGGAGACTTCGCGGCGATCGCTTCGCACGAGACCCGACTCATTCTCTCGTCGTGAGCTCTGACTCGGCGTGGATGCTTCTAAACGTTACAATTCTCCTGACCACGTTTCCTGTTCAGGCCGAACTTTGTGTGGTGATAAAAGAATTGCATCCCAATTTACTCGCCTCGGCAGACCAATTGCTGGGCGCTCAGGACGAATTTCCTCAGTCTGAAGTAGCGCTTCATTCTTTCGTGACGAGCCACTTTTGACGAAAGCTTTTGGAAACATTGTCGCCTTATCAAATCTCTTTCATTTTCACGGCGGTCATCCCCGCCGCGGTGGATCTCGCTCCGCTGCCTCGAGTTGTAGGGACTCCCGACGCGACATATCCATCGGAAGCCCACCAGGAGGGCGGCATTCGAACTCCATGGATCATTGACCACGGGAGTACCTGCGATTTACGAAACTGCAAGAAATCTCTGTGTCCCTCTCTATGTTGTCAGCAGCGGCTCATTCCGCATGCGAACACAAGGGCGGAGACTAATTACAAGCAGAAACTTTTCTCGATCTCGAGGATTTTATAGTCTTATACTAGACGTAGGCCGCGCAAGGAAACGCTAATCCGTTTTTAATCGTCCATTATGTTAGTTTCCAGGGTTTGTCCACGATTCGTCCTTCAACTCTTCTCCGCGACTAAACCTCTCGATACGCATCAGCCGGGGTCACGGAACCGTTATTTTTTCTTCCCTTTTCAAATAGAAGACGATGTCCGACACCTATCTTAATACTTCATTACTTGCGTCATGATAATGTGTTTTCGCGTGAGCAGGTATCACTGCGCTCTCGTAGGCTCACCACCACTTCAGAGTCAAACTCCTTCTCCGGAGGCTTAGTGACGGCGGCAGCGGCTCGGCGTTCTTGGCAAGACCGTCAGGCGTCAAATTAGGAGACGACTGTAGTGATGCTTCCGAGCAACGGAGACTCATCCTTAATTCGCTTTTCTAGACACGTCACGGTCGAACACATGTGATAGATACCGCAATCTGACTCGATGGCGGTAGCCGCAAAAATGAACTTCCTCAAACAGTTTCTGGAGCCATTTCTGCGAAAATCAGTTTTTGCCTTCTATTTCGCCGGCGATGAGAAGCCGAACAATCCTCCGGAACGCATCTACCGGGGAATAAAGAGACAACTTCGGAGTCCAGAGAGCTTAGAGAGAATTCTGATCAACCACGCGAAGTCGTCTCAGATCGTCACCCAAGTCTTCTCGAACAGACCATTCTTAAACTTGCGTATGGGTCCCATAGAAAAATGTCAATCCGTCGGAATTCCTGTGCAAGAACAGAATGAGAGTGGAGGAAACGTCGTGGCTGCTTCGGTTGCCCCCGGCTCTCGTTAGGAAGCCCGTTCATCTTGGATGGCTCATCCTTGCCGTGTTTTAAGGCCAGAATTTGGTCACACAGAAGTGCAGGGACGTCGGAGCTACTACGACAGCTGCCGGGATGGATCTGCCGACAGGGCACTGTCACAATGGAAGACATTTTTAGTCATATTTCAGCCGGAAGGTATTTTGAACCTCGACTCCGCTGTACATGGTGAATTGCACATGCCTAAGACGATGCCTTCCTGGACCGTGGGTGCCATTGTTCAACTCGTACACCGTTCCCGAAGTTGTGTCTCGAAAGGAGCCCAGAAATTTCCATTTTCAGGGGATTCGAAGGCGATATCGTGTGAGACCGTGGAGTGGTCGAGAGTCGTCACTCATTGCCCGAGCTCGAAATTGACTGAACTCGATCATATGTGCATTCCGTATCTCACTCCTTAGCGGCTCTGCTCCGGGTCTGGTAGGGGACGGGTGGCCCGAACCCTGAACGCGGGCAGGAACGCATGTCGCTCGGAGGGATTCTTCGTCGAGTTCAGCACCGCGTCTCGAGTCGACGCAGAGGGCGTCGTGAGGATTTCGCGGATCGCGCGATAGGATTCTATGAACGAGAAAGCTAGCATTGATCCAAAGACTGTCAGCGTCGCCGGTGCTCGAATCGACCGAGACGCTGTGAGCATCAGCTGCTGCAACACCAGGAACCGCCCTTTGACCATAAGACCACGGCCACTAAAACTCGCATTCAAACTTAACGCTCTAAGTGCGAGGGGAGCGTTTATTTCTGATGGAGTTCCCACGTCGCCAGAAGGATGCCCGCCGACCGTCTTCGCGTCGGTGGCAAAACTCCACGGCGACCAAGCGATTGAGCGGCCGGTCGGTTCGTTTGACTTTCGGTTAGCCAAGGAATGCCCATAGCCCAATCGCAGTCCCGTCCACCAAGCCATTGTCTTCTCAGAAACGACGGAGACGACAACATCAGCGTCGACGGCGACGACTAAACGTCACAAGGATAGCTATACCCGAATCGTGACCGATCAGAGGTCCCATTCGCCATTACGGGCATCGAGGGACATTATGTAGCGCGGCGGCCACTTAGCCTTTGAATCAGGGTCCGGTTAGTGAGGTCTGGTGGTATTCACTGAATCTGGGGCCGAAACGGCCGCCACGTATTTTTCCATCGTACGTACAGCTGCCGAGATCGACGAAATCGTTCAGTCGACTGTTCTAGCGGCTCATCCAACGCGATGACTGATCGCTCGCAGATAAGCTGCAGCCCGGGTCGCGAAGACGTCGTTGACGAAATATGTCATTTCGTCGTTTCGTCTTAACCGTGAAGAAATTAAAGCGGTGAACTCTCGTTGTCGCGGACAATGGGCTAACAGTAGCGCTGGTCCAAATTTGCATCAAAAAAAGTGGACACAACACCAGATGAAGCGTCAAAACCGTCCGGGAGACAATGAGCATTTATAAACAGGAACTCACGGAGTTTGAGTGGTTCGAATGGAGGTAATTAGGTTTGTTCTTCGAGACGGTGGAATCGGGAGAAAAAAATTGTCTCGGTACCGGATGGGAGAACGATTCATAATAATTTGTCGCGGAGCCGCGGAAGAGCGAACCGTCCCGCGAACACCTGACCGCGGTGACGTCGGACTTTCGCTCAACGCCCGCGAGTCTGCGGGGAAGAGTCCATCCCCAAGAATAAACCCATGGATCGACCACATTGGACCCAGCTCGTTGAATCCCCGAGTAATCAGAGAATTTTTGAGACTTGCAGAATTTCTAGGCGCATCCCTGAAACCCATGACGACCCTGTATCCGCGAATTCATCTTGAGCTTGAAGGGTGTGCACCATTGTTGTCCTGTTCTGCATATTTCCATCATCAGAGAGGAGGAAACTTGTTCACAGGAAGGAAATTACTGTCGGAATGTTCACAATGATCAAGATGATGATCAAGACCGGTAGGCGCTGGTAAGAAAGATGTCACTACCATGTTGTCGGCGGGAAGAGGCCTCGCAGGAGCAAGGCCAATGCAACCGAATTGGAACGAGCAGCGACCACTGTAAAGGTTGTCCAGCTTGCACGTTGGTACTTTACTGGGATTGCGAGTTAAGACAGGCAATTGCGCTATGCGCGAAAGTACGTGATGTCTTTAAGGGAGATGACCGGCGCGAGGAGCTACGAGTACTCAATCTGTGCTTTAATTTCTGTGCGACCAAGCACGTTTCGCCGGGAAAGGCTCAAATTTTCTGACGAATGGAACCTCTAACATTGACTCAATGATGCTTTTTCGTGGGCTCCACGGCATCCGCAGGTCGCTATCCGGACGATCACATCAGCGAAGCGCGCCCCGCGAGTCTTCAGTCGAACATCGAACAGAGGAATCGTGTATGATCTCATGATTATCGGGGATGTGATTTCAGAGATCGTAGGCCGAAACGCGGCAGAATTTCTGCGGTGTTCTTGCGGAATTGCAAGAAGAAAGCTCCATGGTCGCTGTCAGTTGGGCTTCTGGGAAGGAGGGTGACGATGCATAAAAACAAAAGCTGTCCCATTAAAACGTCCGTTCGTTGTCGCTAGCTTGGTGACGATTCGCCCAAAAACCAACACTGATTCCTCCGAACTTGACAGAATGACTGACTTACTGCACGTGGACGTGGACGCCAACCACGGGACGCGGGACTCCTAGGCATTAAGGCTCGCCGAGCTTATATTATATTTACTTTTCATGAACTCAGAGCAGGTCAGATCATTCCCTAATTGTTGTTTGGTTCCTCTTGCGGGCATTGTCGTATCCATTGAGTGGATGAGAATCCAATCCTTGCTGTTGCGAAGATCGCTTCCTTCGCTCGATACTTCAGCGGCTGACGAAATGATTCAGCCTAGTCGCCGGAATCGGCTTTCTGGTGGGAAATCTCAATGCCCTAGAGCTCAATTGGAGCACTCTCTGGATTTTCCTGGAAAGAGTAACTCAACTCAAGACCCCAGGTGGGAGACCCCCGGATTACTCCTAAGGGGCAGCTGATCGGTTTCCTTACGTTCCGCTCCCGTAATAATGGAGAGCTAAGAACATCAGATGGTTCTTCCCCTGTGTTCCTTCCTTCTGAATCTCTGCCTCGTCAACGCGGCGTCGAATTCTCCAGCAGCCGGATTGGCTGAGTTCCAATTTCGCTACCAAAATTAGTAGCAATCATCTTCTGATGAGGGTCACTCGGGTCTTCGCGAAGTTTGGCAAGAGATGATAAAATCTACTGTCCCCGTCTCTTGCACTCCCGCATGCTCAGATGGATTCGGTGGTCTCTGCGGAGGACGCAACGCCAAGTTCGCCTGATTTCCGGTATTTTCTCGAATGGGAATCTAAGCGATGATTTCGTTTCTCTGATTCATTGGCCGTATGAATGTATAAGTGAGAAACGACGTTGTCGAGCTAGGGAGTTGAGTTCGGAATATTTCACTATATTTGCTGAAGACGCTTATAGAGGAACGATTTGTGGTGAAGCCTTACGAGAGATTTTCGCCGTTTTTTATAGAGTGACATTTTCTGTAAATAGCTGATCCATGATGATCCGGCCGCAGACTTACGTTTTCGGCGATTTCGCTTTCGGTTTTCGCATTCCATTGTTCGATTCCTCGCGTGGCTTTTCGATCCTGAATGTTCATGCTCAAGCAGAGAAAGCCGTCGGTTCATCCAACAATCAAGCAGACCACCAGTGAAGAGTGCCGCTCTGAATACAGTCGCAAATCACCATTTTGGAACGCGTTGTCGTACCTTCGGTGCTGGACAAAATCGTGTGTATTCAAGGAAAGAATGCAAAGCGGTCATTATCGTGCGACATCATTCTCACAACATGCGACCTTGTCAAGTCATCGCGATCAACAGTTCCTCGGTCACGCTCTTTCGGGGGAGTTCCAGCTTCCGGGAGTCCACCCCCCCCCTCCCATGAGAAAGAAAGTCTTCTCGACCGGCGAGACGCCGCGACCGTGACTCTGGAACGAAGACTGTCAACTGCCCGAGTTTCCCCGCGAAGCGACCAAGCTTGAGGAATCGGACTCCAGCCGTCGCTGACCGGGTGATAAGAGCGCTGACTTGGTGGAAAAGATTTCTTAGCCGCTCATCCTTGGAACGGGCGAGGTCGCTCGTTGCAAAGTCATTGCCGATCCCCCCCGTCTGAGTCACGACATGTACGAACGTACGCACGACTCGGGCATTGTACCTTTGGATTGGGTGGTAGGGTAAGGAAGCAGGCGGGGAGGCTGGCTACCGATGGATCGATTGGTTATTGCATCCAATGGATGGTTCGGGACGCGAATCAAGGAACCAATCGATCTACCCATCAGCCAAACGTTCGATCAATCGATGGCTGTGCCGTCTTTGTGTCTCGTAGGGCTCCCATGGGTTCGTTCCAAGTATGCTTGTCCACTGGCTACTAGCTTTATGGATTTCTCGGTATGATTGAATCTTAAAGGGCTAGCTGAACGATTCTCTGATGTTGATGATTGAAGATCTACGATAAATGATAGCATACAATTCCGTTTGACTCGGGAATCTCGTCGGAGCTACCGACCCACCCCTCAAGGTGGGTGGAGGGCGAGAGTCTCGTCGTTTCGCACTTCTATAATAGAATTGCAGAGCTCTTAATAGAATTCAACTGACTAATAAATCTCCTATTCCCCGTGGAAGTCCTCGGAGGATGGGTCAGAGAGCAGCGGCGGATTCCCGATCCGAATGTCATGAGCTCGGCCGGCGAGTAGGCTCCATTCGCGTCTCCAGAGCGATGGAAGCATCGGAATATTTTCAAGCTTGTGACACTCCCAAGACGCTTCAAGCCGAGCACGCGAGCCGACCGGGCATCTTTCCTATTCCCCAGAGTGACGACTGCGACAGGGACATTCCACAAGCCGCGGCCTACACCTATGCAACCGAGTAGCGACCTTCATGGAATTACTGGAATGGATCTGTACGAAATTTATGAAATTCTCTTCAAACAAATCAACGCTCGAACTGCGGGAAGACAATAGATCCAAGTGTTCTTACGCAAAACCTCAACCGATCGGCCGAAGCTCGGTCAAAGTCGCTAAGAAATTTCTCGTGCAAGGATTTGGGTGATCTGGTATCCCAATTTTTGACATTGGACGCAGAATCGGATTTTGGAATTGGGTTTCTCAAAGAGAATTTACCCCGGGGAACTGACACCGTGGAGAATGACCAGACAGGCATCTGTAGAGGAAAGGAGTATAATAGATGCTCGTTGATGCGATGAGGTGTATCAATGAGCCGAACGCTCAATCCAGAGACAAAAGCAGGTAAAATGATTTCTGCCCGATCCTTGATGGATGCATTCTCGGGAAATCACCGTTTCGAAAGCGTCCGACCCCATTAGAGGGAATCCGGAAATTTTGTGTGGGCGGCAGGGTATCGATAAAGCTCTCAAAAGTTTCTTTTGTTTTTCGTTGTGATCGCATTGTGATAGCGCGCGTACGGATACGGGGGGAAAGGTCGACCCAGGTCGAAGGTCTGCCTGCCTGCGAACTAATTGCATGCAAAGTGGGAGCGACGCCCACGAGGTTCAAACTTAGTGTGGTGGCAGAAGGAATTCTGGTGGCCGACCGATCGATCGGCTGCCCAGCGGGTCGTGAGTTCCAAACGTTGAGGTCGAATAACAGAGAGACAATGGGACATTTGAATCAATTGCTTTCTGTGGGGGGCTGCCGGCCGACCGATCGACCGCACGAGCGTCAGTCGACCCACCATAGACTATCCGGCGTCTCGCTCAGGGGCTGCCTGGCACTCGGCGGGAGACCAAAGTTTTTAGTTCGAATCGTCCGGAGCAGCTGTTCGCTTTGTGATCGATCCCGCCGAAGAATTGTACCTGTCGCCTCGCACGCTTTCCACGCCATCAACTTACGAGCAACGACGCTGACCGACAGTCGTTCCGTTCGCAGAAGAATTAGATCATCGCCGCGCGGACGCAGGGCTAGCCACCCGCCCATTTGCCCGCGCTTCTTCCCGTGATGATGGCTGCTTGATCCAAGGTTCTTTCTGATTCTGTTCCTTCAGCTCTGGCTCCTGTCGGTCATCAGAGAAGAGAAAAATGGTGGCACTGGAAGCGTTCGGTCCGAGTGGTTTCGTTCTCTCTGAGAAACTGATTCTCGGACAACCTTGTCGAATGACACCGAGTTTTTTTTGTTGTGGAAACAAATTATCCGCTCAATTCTTTGTCGACTCACTTACATTGCTCGTCACTTGTCCGCTCGCGCCTGTCTGTGACGGATCACGGGGGCAGGAATTTCTAGCGTGACTTAACACAAGTCCAATAATATGAGTGTTTCCGCTTTGACAAGCATTCGACAAACTTAGACAGATGGAAGAACCAGCACAGCATCCACATGTCAAAACCTGCTCACAATCCAGTCGCCAAACCGGCGGAAGATCCCTCACGGTCATCGTGGACTTGAATGAGGTTCTCTCATCCTCTCATCTACATATTCCGCGCGGATTCTGGATGTGAGGGGATTACCTGACATTTTTCTCGAGCTTCTATCGCAGAATCCAGGATTGATCGCGACTGGGAATCAACCCGCATCGAGCGATGCGAAGATTTGTGATTTTAGATCCTCCTCCTCCAGATGACTTTGAAACGGAATCCGGGAACTGTCGAAAGCTGCTGACAGGATATGTACATCGGTGCGCCGCGCCGTCGGTCTTGACAAGAGATTCCACTGACTGAGTGAGTCAATTGCTCACTCAACGAGCGGCTCAGACCGCGAACAGCCGATGAAGATGCTTACCGGGATGTTGAAGCCATAAAATTAAGAAATGCTCAGCTCTGACATTGAAGCCCGACTATGAGAAGTAGAAAATCTTCGCTCGGATTTACCCACCCCGAGTGGGAGGGGGACTCTGCCCGCTGAGTCGGCTCACGTTGTTCCCGCGGCAGCCCCGGCTCCATGGCAAACAAAGACAATGATAGCTGTGGTCGCTTCCACCCAAAAGTGTCCCGGGCAATCCATTAAAATATTGTTAATCCAATGATGAAATATCTCAGAGCATTTCCCGTCCTCAACTACGAACGCATGAGCCTCATCGGAAAATCCAGTTCGTCCCTGATGCACGCATGTTTCGAGATACACGGTCTAGCGCTTTATTTTCCTACGTTCGGAGCGCGCAAACGACGTGCACTTCTCGGCATCGCCCTCTCGCTGCGGGTTCCGTCCCAATTCGACCCTAGGTCTCCCAGAGGGGATCGGCAGTCCAGTCCAGCTTTCGCGCTCTGTTGCTCCCATCGGCAATCTCTGGAAAATTGTGGTCCCCTTCATCGGAAAGATAGATGGAAACATCACTCCGCTTCGGACCCGCGGGCATACTCACTGCGCGAATTTGATTGAGGAGCTTTCGTTCGTTTCGTGATTTTTCTCTTGTCCGCCGCCGCGGTCAAAGGTCCCCGCCGCGGACTCAGGAACCGCGGGAAGATTTTGCACGCTGACCACAGAAGCTCTTGAACATTTGCATCTGACTACTATTCGCCAGATAATGATCGGTTTATGCGGCACATCTCGGGCTGCCGTGCGCAGCCGTTTCCAATCAACTTCGTCGAGAAAGCGAAAATTGCCTTAGAGTGATCTTCGATTTTCTGTTCGGCACTCCTGATGTTTTTCTCGCGTCGGCATCGAGTTTCTCCTTGATCGGAGTTATTTTCCTCTGCGAATACAATCGGAGAGGCGTAGACAAAGTGAATCTGGAGTAGGATGGAATTGCCGTGATCGGAGTCTCCGGCCTCAATTTTTTCTATACTGGAAGTTTAACGATCCTGAGCAGTCGTTGGGAGGCTGTCTAGAATCTAGAGGAGGTCAGGTAGAATCCGGGACCGAAGTCCCTTGGAGTACGTGACTGTGTCCGACCAGGTCGAAATCAGAGCTGATTCTTGGGAGCGTTTACACATTCGGCTGCATCAGCGTGATCAACGTTGCCAATAAAGAGGAAAACGTCAGAATTTCTCTCCTGTTTTGGTTTGAGAAAAATTGAACTTCATTCTGTCGTGAGGTGTTCAGGCAGAAAGAGCACCGCCAAGCGTTTGTCTCTTGTTGAGGTCACACTGGTCATGTGCAACATTCTTGCAGCGAGCGATAGCAAATTTTGATTGTTCGATTCGATGAGGCCGATTCGCCTGTTCAGCAGGTCACCCGATTGGTCGATTCGTTCAAGGGGTATCGCGTTCACGACGACGACGACAGATTCTGCCAAAACCATTAACATTCATCATCACCGCTAGGTCGACCCCTCAACCATTTGCCGCTGACTCCGACAACGGCGTAAGAGCAAGCAGAAACGCTTAACATGCAGATATTGGAACTCGATTAGGTATCAAGCGTCCAAGGTTCTGAGAGGGATTTGAATGCGAAGCTTATCCTTCGTTTGTCGGCCCAATCATGGGAGATTCCCAGCTTACTCGCTATTCACGGTGTAGCTTCCCCTCCCGCGGGGCTATCACTGTGCATCGTCGGCCATGCGGAGCAACATCGGCAGGTCGATTCGTTCCTTCCGGGCGAGGACTCCCGCCGAGGCTTCTCTCTGGGAAGCGTCCGCTGAGGCATTCCGAAATATCCGGGCTCGATGCTCTCTAGGCGCTCTCTGAAGTGGAAATTCAAGTCAGAAGCGGGAGACGAGACCGGTCCCCTGATGGTGATGCGGAAGTCGAGGCGCAAGGATCATCGAGGCTGCACCAAAATCAGTCAATAAGCATACACCCGGAACATACACCCCTCGCTCGACATTTCTGCGTCGGTCGATGTCAAACAATTTCCAGGGACCGAACGGAAAAAGGACGGAACGTTCGTGACAACAATGTTCAATGGAGGCACGCAGGACTCAGCAGCCTCACCAATGAACCGGAGATATAACGACGATCTATGTGAGATCTCTCTGTCTTCGGACGACGTGGGAAGAACTAGGATAAGAATGCCGCAATTAGATCTATCCTTATTCGAGAGTCGGAAAATGAAAAGGCCCGGGATTTAGGAACTCCAATGATGAGGGACTACCCTGCATGGGCAGCGCTCAAACAGGTATTCGGATCCGACAGTCAAATTGGTCCTACCATTTGTTGAAAGTCTCCACAGTTGAAGAGCATGTAGGAGACGTTTTGAACCAAGATGTGAATTTATGCCTATCGTCACCGAAAACATATTCGTCGACCTATCAAGAACCATGTTTCCAGTTGATTTGCACAGGACCTGTCCTCATAAAGAGTTTTTCTCTGAAGAATTCACTCCATAGTCGCTGTTTCGTATTTATCATATTGAGAAGTTCCCTCAGCTATCGATGTAGGATCCCTATTCATGGATGAACGCTCTTGCTATTCCTGAACGCTTGCTTTTTCAGTTCGTCTTGAATTCCCGAGAATGGATCTGATCTGATCCCTTAGCCTCGGGAAAAATGACGAAAGCCAGGTCCTTCATCCGGATTGCACAACGCTCGAAAGCGGTCTGTCAGGCAAGCCGCGAGATGAGCCTCGTTATAGGATCCGGAATCGTAAAGAGGGCTCCGAGTTGACCCATGGAGTACCAAGCTCCCTTAAGTCTTCGTATACTCGAGGAGGTAGGCACCATCGGCGTTTCGCATCTCTCGAGCCGCCCCCTACCCGCAGCGGGCGGAGTCGGACATGGAGTACCGAGTCCCCGATTCCTATCCTGATACTTTGAAAAACGTCACGGAGAAGAAACGAATAGAGACTTGATGAATCACAGCGAGTATCCCCAGCCTTGAGGGCTTGCTCACGAGAACGGAGAAAAAACATCTTGCTACTGGTTGACGACCTAGCAGCACAGATATGTCGACTGGAGCACGATTGTGCAGTGCTGAATGCATGGATGATGGCTGGAAAAGGAACGAATGAATGGAGAATGTTTCCTTTCCAAGAACGAATTGTGTTGTGCTTTCAATGGAACTGTAATCAAATGCGTCCGGTCTGGGTTCCTGGTGGTAGCGGCGGCGGCGTACGTGACACCGTTTGAATCGAATTCACCCGAGATCCACAATTCATTATCAAAAGCTTCGGATATGTATCTATGGCCGTTCTCCTCCTCGAAAGCGCTGCGAGAAAAGATGACGTGGACACAAAATTCTGGAACGATTCTGAGAACTACATCGTCGCTCTACATTGCTCGCTTCCGAACAGCGTCTGACAAAACACGGGAGTTCAGTGGGAATAATGGAGTTCGGCAGTCGCCGACCGCGGATGTCAGTGGTGTAAATGTCCACCATCAGCTCGACTGTGCTTCGAAAAACAATGCTTCCTGCGACAAAATGATCGGTTGCGCATTGGAACCTTCCGAAAACCTCTCGACAGAAAACACTCGCGTTGATGATTCGTCCGAAATTCCTGTCATTCTGAACTGCAAACACGATTGTTGTTGACCTCGTCGCTATGAGATTCCCACACCCGCTACGGAAGAATTTCTAGAAGCGAAAATGAAAAATCAACTCTTAGGAAACCTAAAAACACTGGTCGGTGTCATTGTTTCTGCTCTGTTCTCATCCAGTCCCTCATGTTTCTCATTCGGTGAAAAGATGAATATTCTTCATCGGCGGACGGCGGACAGCTCTAACGGGAATGGAGCTCAAGGGCTTCCATCTCAGCAGAAGTTCGACACTGATTCAATACTTGTCGGCCTTTGAGTCATCATCATCATTGATGCTGCTTCTACTCCTCAACCAGAAAACGACTGATTCTTCTACCTCTAACGCGCGCGCGCGTCTCGGACGTCTTCGGTGGTCGCCTCTCGAAGTGTTGGCGGTGATATTGTTGCTGCCGCCACCGCCGCCACCACCTCCGCTACTACGACCGTTGTTGTTTCGATTCGTGATGTCGGTGAATGCGATGAAGACTTTCTAGCTGTCGGTGGTGACGAGGGGCTTGTGCTTACTGTATCGCCGCAGGTGGTACTGCTCTACCGAAAACAGTCTCAATTGTCATCTTAGTTTACGCTATTGTTGTTGAGGTATGCTGCCGCACTCGTTGATTTGACATAATTGCCACTCTGAAGGTTGTCCAGAATCAGAACATCTTCGGACTGGCACAACCACAACGCCGGAACGAGGTCACAATCAGGCATAACTTGAAACACGTCCGGAGCATTCCGTATCATCGCAGGACAGGAACCGCATCCTGCCGCCCCGCCACGGGGGCGAGAGGGGAGTTCTGGCTACATACCGCGCCTAGAATCATCCGATTCTGCTCCGGAATCGCGGCAGCTCATCCGAGCGAGAGAACTAAACCTCGAATGGGAGTTTCACGCTTTATTGACCCTCTTTAAGGAGCACGTGCTCCCGTCTTGAAATCGTCGTTGTTCGGCGTTTCAGCATTCAGCACCACGAGTGTTCGGGAGGTCATCGAATTGTCTGTGGTCACATCGCCGACGGCAGAGAAATAGGTGCGAACAAACTTGACATCGTTATAGGTAATTTGATGGTAAGTTGGGTCGCGTGGTGAAATGGTGCCCGAAATCTCTTCTGCTGCGACGGTGATAATCGAGTCACTGCCATCGCGTTTCTCCCCGCCGCGAGTCCGCTCATATTCGTGGTCACAGAGAAGAAGTTTGCACGCGAGCGATTCGAATCCATCTATTTTCGTCTGACATTACTGTCACTGCCGAAACAATCTGCATGCCTTAGCGAAGGTTAAATCGTAGGGGAAGAGTCGGTTTTCTGAGGGGACGCAGGCTACACAGGATTATTTTCTCTGCTCGGAACCGGTCGAAGAGGTCAGACCCGACTAAGTGTTCCTGTTCGATCCCGGGAACAATGAAAGTCACTCATCAGGAATTCCAATGACACCTTCGGCTCAAGCTTCAAAAAGAAGCCCTTCCCCGTCCACTGGCGTCACGGGGCTTCCGAATGTTCCTTATGGACGACGACTGCTGACTGAGTTTAATGGTCCCCTCGTTTTGTTAATCTCATCCAACGGATCCGATCCGGCTTCCTTTGTGAAGGGCAGCTACCGCACCGATCACTTCGTGTGCTAATGAGACAACGTGGGCATTGATGTCTACTGGAAACACTGCGCTTTCAATTTCCGTGGGACACGATTACGCAATCAGTTCCTGTTACGTGATGTACGGATCGGTTTCGCGGGACTGTTGAATTGTGTTTGAGTGACTCAGTTCGCGAGCGAACATCACAAAGCTTTGCTGATGACCGTGGTGACAACGGAGGCGGCGACGGCGTTAGCGCGTCGTTTGTTGTCAATTAACTGAATCAAATATGAGGATCCTAGAATCGCCAGGTTCGTTACGGGAGCGTGTTCATCCTGGAGCTGCGCAATTGCGGGTCGCCTCGGACGTGTGCTCGATTGCCCGAGCGGGGCAATGATAGAGTGGGGGAGGAGGAATCCTCCATTTTTCCCGTCTCCATTGACGTGTGCCGCAGGACCGAAATCTCCGATAGGATATCCTACATCCCACTCCGTTCCCTCATTCCCCGCCATGATTGGGATACCGTCCTGGAAGCGCTAGAGAAATTTTATCACTCCCAATAATTAGCCGAAGCAGCTCCAGAATAATTCATCTGCGCTGAGAGCGACACATATCTCGGCAGATGAGCGACGAGTCAGATATGAACTTCCTGTTACAGATTATCCGCGGCGAAGTATAGCTCTGCAAACAAAGATGCTCCATGCCATGGTGGGAATTTAAAAAACTGGATCCCGTCGCCGCTTAAATCAGAATGACAAATACACGGATGGAACGCGCAGTGTCGCCAACGTCGCAGTGTTGCTCATCTCGGCTTCCGTGTGGAACGTTTCAATCCTCGGCGTAATCTATTATTATCGATTCGGAGAATAGTCAGGATCTTGATAATTCCTATTTTCGAATTTTCGCATCTTGGTACGTCACCGTTATCCGATCGGTGACGATAAAACTGACTTACGAAATTCATGCGTCTGACCTGCGCAAGAATGTACAGATGGGGCCTGTGCTGCCTCTCAGTAAATGCGCGAAGAAGATCCACACGCGCCTCGATCCTATCGGCGCGGTGCAGCCTCCGATTAATATTTCACTTTAATGGGCTGCTCCTTCGCAAGATCGAGGACATCGGTCAAGCTGCCGCATCGGAATCTGGGGGGAACCCGATAGAGAGCACCTCTTTCCCGCCCCAGCTCATCGAATGCTCCGATCCCGGTCGCACTGGTAGGGGTAGTCAAGTCGAAAACCCTCAGGAATGATGCGAAGCGACTTACGTTGGAAGAAATTCACCGAGCGCTTGCGAGAAAACCTGTTCGTGGAGCGGTGTGAACCGAAAGAGTGCTACCCGACTCATGGGAGCTTTCGAGTCAGAAATTAGGGTTTATCGGAATTCGTTCCTCTCGGGTAGGCCTTGGGGCCCTCCAGGAATGAGACTGGAAGTCAGCAGAATGTTATTCTCATCACGGCTTGGCCGTTTGCATGACAATCACTGGAAAAAAAGCGTAACGATGCGATATACGTCACTCGGCGACCACAGCAGAAGCGACGATGGCCACAGTTCCAGCCAGCTAAGTGAGTAAAGATGCTTCTGACGTAACCGATTTCGGTACCACCGAAACCAGGCGGTTGGCCACGCATTCAGCTATCCAGCGGTTAACCGGTTAGCTTGGCCGCGAAGAACATAACAGCTCGTAATTAAGAAGAAAGTTTGACACAAAGTGCGAGCTCAGTCTTAAGGGCCAATGTCTTACGTCGGCGTCGGTGTACGCAACCGCGACCGTGTTCGCAGGCGAGGACTTCGGCAGTTTCGCTACGAACTTGTTTGATCCTTCCCTGTGTTCGTGCCCAAGTTTCGCCCTTCATACTTCTGGGGCTCTAGCAGTCTGATGTTTCCCGGACTCGATGAGATTGGTCCGAGCAAATCACGATTTCGGGAAAACCCGAAAGTCGTCCTTGTGCGTTCTCGTGGAGGGAGACCACTAAATTCCAGCGACGAACGTGATGCGGAGTCTTCTAGGGAGCGGCTCTCCGGAGATCGCCGGACAGGTTTGACTCAGTGCGGCTGAGTGGACGGGAGGAAGGAGATCGCTCCGGTCTGCTGAGCACCGCGTTGGAGCTGTGTGCTGATCTCACCACTTTCGGAATTCAATTACTGAAGAGGCGATGATGCAACGACGATGGTATCAAACGAGCTTTTCGAATGCTTCCTTCGGCGGTGCCTTTCTTCAAAGCGAAGGCTACAATGTGAACGTCCTCGCGGAAGATTGCAAAGAGTGGTCACCGATATGAGAAGAGATCAATTTTGATGCTTGCCTGGAGAGAAGAATAGGAATCGCGCTCAAAAAGCAGTCTTCGAAATGCCGCAGCGAGCGTTAGGTGTCACCAGATTTCACAAGTGATGTTCGATCTATCGACGGACGAACGAACAAACGATGGAAAAGATGTACGTTTAGTGAACGCCCAGTCGATAGAGCTATCGGCCTCACCGCGGTCAAAAGATGCTTGTTCCTCTCCGTTGCGCACCTCAGATGGCATCTGAAAGCTTTTCACTAAGTTTTCCCAACGCCCCGTTCGGGCGCTGTCTTCACCCACTGATCGGTTCCTGCAATGTTTTGCAGGCAGACCCTAAGGGACAAAAAGAAAACCCTTCAAACGGTACGCGTTTCGGGGTGACAGTCGCTTGGTGTTTCTCCCGACTATGTCCGAAGGATCGGATGTCATGGTCTTGCATTTTGGCACATAAGCTGGAAAGAATTTTCAGCCGGGAAAAGTCTGAGCGGGTCGCTGTCGTGGCTGCCGAGTTATGTCCGGGGCTCGTCGGTCCAACTAAGGATGCGTCCTCCGGAATGAAGGCGAACGATATTCCGGAGGATTATTAGGCGAGCTTCTGCTTGAAAGAGAAACAAAGGTGAACTCATAAGCTGCAATAGCCTCCCGAAGATCCCAATCAGAGAATTCTGTTCACGTTACGTATTAGCGATGCAAATGAAAATCTTCCCTCCGGATGAAGCAGAAAACCTCAGGCTCAGCATTTCACTTCGGTGCCGCAGTAAATTAATTTGCGGGAAACAGGCTCGCCGGGTCAAGGGGTCAAATCCAGCGGTAAGAAATTTCCGTTTTCTCCCACATTTCTCGTTCCGGTACCCGCGAAAAGTAACGGTCGGTTGCCGCCGAAGTGACCGGCTGCGCTACCACAGTTCACCGATCACAAAGCTTATCCGTCCCGGCTCATACAGAGCCTACATTGGGTCTCGGCGAGCCAATCGTCGGCGTGGAAGACAATATTCCGAAATAAACTTTGATTTGAGTGATCGAATGACGTCGTCTGGGATAGATCGTACCGGAGATAGCCTGAGATGAATTTATTAGGGTTCTGACCCTAGCGAGTTTGTATCTTCTTGGCTTCCCCCCGACTCCTCTCCTCTGGATCCCTCATCCGAGCATCCGAAGACATTCGATTTCGACGCAGCGAGGGCCGGGGCTGATGTTCATAGATATGCCTCTCAGGTGATTTTGATCGAACTAATGGAGTCCTCTATTGAGCACTAGTATGGAGTTGCTGGGATGCCTTCTTGCCGCCATATCGAGCCGAGGTGAAGGGAGTCCCGAAAACACCTCTCGGCTCGTTTGCTTGATCGTTAATCATGGGACCCGCAAGGCGGCCGTATGGACGTGAACTTGAACCGTTGTGCTGCAGATCGGATCCTCCCTCAATTTTGACCTTTTACAAACTATCAACCTGCTACGCAAGCGGTGAGCGTTGCGCGTCTCATCACTTTCTCCCGATTCTCCATTGATCCATCTCAGAATAATTCCCTCCCCTTTCCGAGTTTCTTCGACGAGAAAAAAAAAGAGAGTAGATAATTTGCGAACAGGCGAAAACCGTCATCACGAAACAGGAGTATGGAAATTCCAATTGAGGGTTCCACCGGTGCTTTCTCGAAAACCTAGACTTCGATCACTCCCCCTCGGGAATATTGCCGTAGCATCCGATTAAATCACATCAAGCGATAATTCTGCTGATGGAATCATGTCAACAGCATTCGGTAGAAATCGAGTCCATTCCATAATTTTTTTGAGGATTTCTCGCTTCGATTCGTCATTCAGCACCCTTGATCAATCGCTGTCTAGTTCCTTCCCGATTGTTTCTGTGTCAGAAATCTCCTTGCGCATTATTCACCCTTTCGGAAGACAAATGAGCTGTATTACCTCACAAAATGGCATCATTGAGAAACATCGTGGTGGTATGATCAAAGTTTCCCTACGACTACAGATCGAGTCGCTATTGTCGATACCGAACATTCCTCATAGGACACGAAACCAAGAGGCTTCCGAATTCCGCAAGAAAAAGCGAAGGTCAGCGAGTGTCGACGCGATAGATGCTTCCATGTACACAACGGCATTTAGAGAGGATTCAACCATTCGAAATTCCTCTCAGACTTCTTTTCATCGAATCTTTGGGATTTCTGACTAGACCGTACCAATCCTCTGTTGTGGAGTCACCCTGGATCGTTTGGAAGTTTTATGGGCGCATGAGCCACATTGAGAGAGCCCCCGTACGGGGAACCTCGGGAATCTCCATCATAGTGCCATAGAGTACTTTCCCTGGTGAGTGCCTCGCACGGTAGCCTCGGATCCTCGACAGCTCCTCTAGGTCTGTGCCGAGCTGTCGTGGGAGCAGCTCAGGGCGAGAGTTCGTCTATCTAGCTCCACCAACAATCTTTGTCACAATATCCTCAATCGCTGTGGAGTTGTTTCCTTTGAGATCGATCCTCTATTGTCCGGACATCTGATCCTCGACCGCCACTAGATGGACCCGTGTATTTCTTTCACCGAGAGACAGAGGCTCTCGTGAGAGTCGGTGAATCTGGTCGTTGACGGCTCGTGAGTCTTACTCTCTGCATGATTTCACGACCAAGCTATCCGAAAGCCTTCATTGCCTTTCTTGGCAGTTCTTCTGCGATGCACACCCCATCCTCGACCGGGCATATTCGCCCTGCTCCAGAGGAAGAAATTCTTTACGGGCGCGCGGAGCCTCCGTGAGGCTGTGGAGCAAGTGGATCAGATAGCAAGATCAACGACGCAGCTGATGTCCTGTGAGCCCAGGACCAAGGGTTCCGGGCAAATATCCATCTCATGATCATGGAATCGCGCAGACCACGACAGAAACTTCTCTGGTCAGCTGCGCCAGGATCGAATGCCGAGTGAAACCCCGGAATGAGGAAACGCCCGATTCGCATCGGGCTGCAGGCAGGGATCATCATTACCTCCGACTGTACTTCGCAAATCCGAAGCCGCCGCGCCGATAACTAGGACTTCGGATCGAGTTTCCCGATGCCTTTCTCTGCGTCTAGATTAATTGTGTTCACCCATGCAATCGGCCGGGGAGCATTCCGAGTCTATTTTGCAGAAGTTCCCTTCGAATCCCTTGTCCCGCTCTTGCGTCGGTCCGACAGGTGTCCGACTGTGATTCGGGGACTTCCCCACCGACATCATTTTGCCTGGCCCATATCGCTGCCTCCACCGGAGTGTTCCTGAATACTAATTAGAAGGCTCGTTGAAGGACATGGTATCGATTGCGAATTCCGGAGCGGAATGAATGGCCACTGCAACGAAATTGGGATCCCTTACGATGCGGAAGAAGGTCACGGTCATCGATAAGGGAACTTCGCTTTCCAGACGGGCTTCATGTGGCTCCCGTGGAAACGCTCCCGAATATAAATTATATCGGATGGATTCCTGGAGAAGTTTCCTCAACACTGAACTCCCAATCCCAATCGACTCCTCCACTCCTCCAGAACAGTGATCTCTGTGAAGGGACTATAGGCAAAGCGTTCAGAAAATATTCAGGGAGGAAGAATCGACATGGGCGCAAGACGCGGGGGAACTCCGGGGCTGCCTTCGAGCCATCCGGAAGGCCTCGCGGCATAAATTAAGTTAGTGATGGCTCAAAGTCAGGCTCTGCGATGCGCCTTGAGATGCTTCCAATGACTGATTTGGCTGATGGACCTTCTCACAATACGATGGATTCCTCAGATTTATGAAGGTCAGAAATATATTTGATGATTGTTTGATTGAAAATGGGCCGCTGCCATTGTTCGGCAGAGACAGAAGGATGCTGAGCCTTCTCCCAGAAGAAAACTCGTTCCATGCAGGTGTCTCCTATGCACAAAAAAGTGGAGCATCCACATTTCTGAAAGCTCCGATTTGCAGAGGGTGTCCTCTGAGTGGAGCCTGACAGCTGAGCAGGACTGGACTGACAGCGAGCTTAACATCTGAACCTGAATGATACCTCTCTCGTCCGTCTCGTCTCCGAACGAGTCCCTTGGATCTTCGCGAGAATATTCAGCACAAAGGCAGAGAACTCGGAAGATTCCGAAGGAGTTTTTCTTTCGAATCACAACGCATTAGAGCCTTCAAGCGCCCTCGGCATAGTCGCTCCCAACACGCATCGCTTGCCGGGAAAGCTGGGATAAAGTGAGCGCGTGGTACGACCCTCCAAGGTCTCGGAAAGTATGTTTCCTCTTTGTCCCGATAATGATATCGACTTCCGAGTATAATTAGTCATCCGTCATCCTCAAAAAAGTGCGGTTAAATCTGAGTGAGTGAGGTTCGGAGGAGCTCGATAATCGCGCCGGAACTTTCTGGGACGCGAATATTGCTGAATATTGACGGAAGAGAGGTCATGAAGTCGGAGCTTGCATGAATATTCATTTCGTCCACCGCTCTTTTTGTTGACTCTGATTAGTCGTAGCTGAAAGAAAGAAACTTCTTCTGCTTAACATTGCTTCACCGCTCCTCTGGCGATGGACGAAAGTACTCGTCAAGGTCTCGGCGCTGATCAACAACTGATTATGTTGATCGAACTGATCAGATAAAGGGATGAGAGCGAGTCTTTCAATCACACATGGCCCGTCGGAATGCTGACCACAGCAAACTTCGATCTAAAAGTCGACAAAAACTTATTAGAATCACTGGTCATCCGAAAGTCGGTCTTATCCCTGATGTATATATTGTGAGTGAACCTGCATGGGGCTGGGAAAAGAGAACAGAAGCGGAATTCTGCTATGATATATAGGTATCATTTGCCATACTGATTTATTTGTGAATCTTCTCTGATCCTGCGGGTTCATCATACCACGCTGAGATCCGCTTCGATAACTGCGTCGGACCGAGTGATTCATGCGGCTTCCAATGGCTGCACGCTAGAAAATCCCGTTCCACGTTGGGTCTCTTCTTTCGTCCTCTCTTTCGTGGCGTTCCATCATCTCACGGATCCATTCCATGTAGTGGGGCACATTCGAGAAGACATCAGGGAATCCCCGTTTCGCACATCCGGACCCGAAGGATGTCACTCCTGCCAAATACCACCGCCCATCCTGCAGACGACACATGAGAGGACCTCCGCTGTCCCCCTGTAATGTCGATTCGGATCAATTTTCGACAAATCAGTCGCTGATAGCTCTATTTACTTGCAACTAAATCACCCTCGGAGTATCATGCTGGAGAAACGGTGGCGGTTGCCCTGAGCTTACATGACATGTTCCTCTGCCGCCATCTAATGTTCCGGCGCACATGTGGTGTTTCTTGATCCCGATCTTGAATCTGGGTCGGTAGACAGAATCGCAGATTGTGCTCTCGAATACTCGGACGAACACTTCTTGCAGGACGTTCGACGCTTTGGCATCTGGAATCGATCGTTAGGATTCAGGCATAAGCTCTCTCAAGGATGTACCGCAGTTTTCGACAGAGCAATGAATTTCAAGTTCGCTGAGCTAAGAAAGCACTTCCAAAGCGGGGATGAGCTACTGACTACTATCGACTTTGCCCCAGCCGGTCGCCACACAAGTAAGACCCTGGAAGTCATCATCATCATTGGGGAGACAAACAGGTCGTATGTAATTCGTCCAGTTTGCCGGTGAGTCCAAACGAATCAGCGCGATGTCCTGGTCGTAACCCTTGTACCAAGGGAAGGGGTAGATATGCGAGACCTGCTTCAGCAAAAAGAATAACCGAAATTAGCGGAATCCGTCTCGATGTGCCCCCTCGATGTGGCGAGGGAGCTCCGAGTCTGCTTAACACAGATTAATAACAGATTCATCGAATGATTTAATTGATAGATAGATATATTTGTCCTTGGTTGACCTTGATGGTTGCCTCAGTTCCTTCTGTTGTTTTGATCCAGTAGTCTCCAAGACGGACAGTCCAGAATGTTGCCTGAGGTAGGGCGAACATTTGGCTGCAAGATGAGCAATTCCTGAACGTTGAGCTTCCGGTTACGAGGAAAGATTTTTATACAACGTATATGTACATATATCCGAGCTCGACGTCTCACTGCCGCTATTCAATGACGAATGTATTGGCGAAGCAAACGTTACGCGCCATATGCTTCTGCTATGATGGAGGAGTGCCCGATGTCTTTTTCCGAATCCAATCCTGGCTTGTCCGACGATTCGGGAGTTTCCGTCGATCGGAAGATTGACAAGATCCGGGACAGTTATGACTCCTTATGAATATCTTTCGAGCGTGAAATACCTAAGCGACATTTTCCCCTCCGTATCCTGTTCACAGTAGTTTCTTCAGATGAACAATTCGTCCCTTTTTGCAAAGCCCGTATGCCCTTCCTCTCGCCTCAAAACTCCGAGTTCGGCGGAATGTCCCGATTTCCGCGACGCGAGTGTTATTCAACGAACGAGATCGATATCTAAAGTTAGGACTGGAGGGTGGATATAAGCCTAATGAAAATCGCATCTGGCGTTAGGGAGTCTTACTTGACTATACAATGAGCAGCGGTTAAGATCCACCTGCGGTTGACGATGGCACCTCCACACCAGTGACCCAATTTCCCAGCGGTGGGATGCCGCAGTCGGATCGAGACCTGCCAGGGCCATTCGCCACGGTCTGCGTCGCGTCCTCCCACTATCCGGAAGTCCGGCTCATCGTCAGGGAATGCGCTCACACCACAGCCAGCTTTTTTAGAAAGACAAAGCCAATCACTCTCTGATATCTGGTGTGGTCGAATGAATTCTTAGCTCCGGCGTTTTGTGTTCCGCGTCCCGAACTTACCCCGAGGAGCTGGAATGTCCGTGTTCGATGGTTCATCTTCGGGCTGTGAATCAGAGGGCATTTCGGGCGGCATCGGCGTCGTACTCGAGAAATTTGCGGCGGTACTAGCAGTTGTCGAGAGCGGAATCGTTGTGTTCGCTAGTCCGACTGACGGCGCCCTGGTCGTACCAGGAGACACTGCAGCGATTCCGTCGGTCGTATTGGATGATGCTGCGTGCTCCACGGAAGCCGTCGAAACTTTTTTCACTGGCGAAACAGTGGTCGTTCCCACCGAGTCTCTTTGTATCGAGCCCGCGGTCGTTGCCGTCGAGGTTGTCTGGGACGTGATGTCCTTCGTCCGGGGGATTTCTGTGATCGTTGTTCTCGGAGGCGATGTAGGACGCTGCTTGAGATCGACGGGCTCCTCGGTCATCGGTCTCCAATCATCGTGAACTTCGTAGCCGACTCCATCGAATATAACTTCCTCACTGTCTATGAACACTTCCGAGCGCTGCCGGGAATCGCGCGCCGAAGTCTGGTGCACGTGAAGCAGGCAACACAATGATATGGCGAAAAATGACCTTTTCACTCTGAGTTTCATTTTCCCGTGCCTCTGAAAGTCAAAGCTTACTCCGCGCCAAAATTGCCGATTGCGCGGGCGCTATCGATAACGATGTAGGCTAGTTGGCCATCTTCTGACGCTCGTGGCTCCTTGTGTCAACTACGCCTTCATTATCAACACGCACGGCGAGGCAATCCGCGCGAAGCAGAAATTTTTCTGTAAAGCGTTACAGTGATCAAGTTCCGAAAAATTCGACTTCTCCAGCGAAGTACTTGTTAAGCTCAATGAGCATCCGGAACGAAACTATATGGAAATAGCCAGTCTGGTATATCGAGACAGCAGTCTCTTAGTACGATCTCATACGACGCGGCGTGACTTACAATTCTTGCCGGGACAACACAGCTCTTCGCAAAAAAACCGTCGGACGTCTTGTGGTGATGGAAATGCCTCAAAATTTGATCTGCAGTTCGGATATCAGGCCAAGACTCTTGGAGCCAGAATTTCGCGAACGGGAAGAAGGAGGCGAGAAGACGCTGAAGATCCCTTTCTTCTACGCGACATCGAAGTGAAACGTCTCCAAGCATGGGACGACACCACCCGACTGCTCGAAGCGTAGTGACTTCTGACTATGTAAATACTTTTACTTCGACATTTATTCGAGCTTTCGCTGTCTTGTGTTTTCCGTCGCCGTCAGTTGGGAGCTCATGCGGAAATACCTTTGTTCTGTTCGAATGTGGAACCCCTTCTCGAGTGGAATCAGAAGCGGGAGAATATCATCCTGAATGATAAGAGCAGCTCTGGAGGATCCGTGGGGGAAGTCCCCGCAACAGGGGGGCGAACAAAAAAGTTTTGTGAGAACTTTTCTCGTAAGCTATCTTCTCCCGATCAAACAGGAGTTCGTCTTCGAGTTCACCCGCTCTTTATTGACTAATCTCTAATAATGAAGCTGAACTCTTAGCTTCAACCTGCCCTCGAATACAGATTTACCCGAATCTAGGAGGAGCATCCAGTCAATTTTTGCGTATATTAGGTGGATGTGACTGCATCATTTACCTCAACATTCGGAGTACATATGTCAATGGGCAACAAGAAACCCTGCCCTCGAATATTATCCTAGACCCCCCCTATTGCCGCCGTCCGGCGCCTAGCAGCATGATATTTACAACTTGAGGCGAGGTGCGTCGCGCCGCGCTTTGCAATTTCCCTCGGAAGGAACACAGAGAGCACTCGTTGCCGCACACCTCCTTGACTTTCAACTGATCCCAGCAACTCACGATCAGTGCGTCTCGAAGTTCCTATGCTTCCTCCGCCTCAAATTCCGGCTCCTGGCGGTCTCCTTGTAATGTGTTGTCTCGAATGAGGTGGCTTGGAATAGCTCCTCGGGCGAGATCGACTGCCAGTGCTCGTAATCTTTGAACATTTCCGTTTCTGGAGCTTGAATAGGAGCCGCAACGGATTCGCCGTAAATCAGCTCGTCGTAGCAGCTTAAACTTTCGCCAGGCTTGATCTCCGTGACGTGATCAATGAATTGCAGACCTTCACTATTGCGGCAAATCTCGCTCAGCTCTGTTGCTTCTATAATCTTTTCGATGGGCTCGGGGCTCGCATCCGACTGACTGCTCGAGCAATTGACGTTTTCAGAATCGAGTGGCGGCTCCACAACCTCAACAGCGCTGCTGTCCGATTCGCAGCCTCCGCTATCGGTCGGGTCTTCGGAAATCAAATCTCGCTCGTCCATCATCTCGGTCTCTGGCTCTCCCTGCACTTCTGGCTGTCGATCCGCTCCTGTTTGCGCCTCTGAGTCAGGTCCCGACTCTTCTAGCGGCTGAGCCTGAGGTTCCGCCTCAGCCCCAGGTTGGGCGACATATTTTTCACCTAACATCCGCTTTATCTGAAAAATGATGGAAATATATCGAGAGTCGCTGATGACGCCCGCATTGCGGAGCGCGTTCATCGGAGGGCAAGCACCCCGAATGGGGAGGGATGAAGGGACTTATCGAGCTTATTCACCTTTGCCTCTTTCTCAAGGATTTTATCCTCAATTTGCTGAGACAGCTCAATAGCCCGTTGGTACTCGGCGAGCTCGTGTACCACGACGTTGAGAGCGTCCACCATCTTCTCTCTACCATAGGTTCTCAGAATACGCTCGGTATTGTTCAGGAAGGCTGCAATGTAGATAAGTGTCAAGCGTGTCCATGGCTGATCAGACTATTTCATCCCCCTTCTCGGTCCATCTTACCATCCCGGAGATTCTTGCGATTCCTCTTTGGACCCTCGAAGTTATTGTTCTGTCCAACACCATCCGAAACACGCTGCCCGGCCTGGTTCGGAAAGTCGCTAGGTATTCTGCAATTGGCAATGAGCTCACAGCCAGAGAGACATGGAAGTAATGAAACTCCTAGAGAGCTCTCTCGACACGAAGCGGATAAGGCTAATAAGCCGGAGCCAGTCGGGACCGTCCGTCTCACCTTCCGTTTTCCGAGCGGGTTTTCCGAGAACTGGATCTGGATATTATTTTGAAGATCATGAAGACAAAAACCAGAATCATGACCATAGTGTACACCGGCATGAAGACGTTGAACGTGGAGGGCGCTGGATCTTTGTGACGACCGCGCATACTGGGATTGGGGATGCTCCTCCCGTTCTCCGCCAGCCGGGCTGCCATCGCGCCTCTCGGGGGTCTCCAAGGTGGGAGACCGGCTGTATCGTCGTTGCGACTAGAAAAAGGGTATTTTTTAAGGCCTTCGCTCGATAAGTACGAGAATGCGTCGGAGAAAGTCACTGTCCAATACCATACTCACTTCAGAGCTGTCAGGAACATAGGATAGAAACATTTCGGCCATAGCACCGACAGGCAGATGACGACCGTGGCGAGGATAGCCACGGTCTTGCCGGTGGAGAGACCTTCGTTCGACATGGCGGTCTCGGACCTGCCGAAAAAACCGAGTGTGCGAAATTTCCCTTCTGTTCACCCATTGAAAGATCCCACAAGCATGCCGGGATTCTCTGAGATCGCGTTTCATTCTTTGAAACCGAGGTGGTTTTCAGGCGAATTCTCGGATGGAGCATGTTCGCCATCTATTGTTACTGAATCACAACGTGCTCGAACTCTGAAAAACCGTCGCGTCCAACTTTTCCGCAATGCTTCATGGCGCGAGGACTCACCGATTACTGTAGCGGAATTTAGAGGAAAATGAAACGCTCCGATGGGAGATATATCAGGATATCTCGGGTGTTCGAATCGACTGTGCGCGATGTTTACGTTCATCCTAGACGACTAAGATGGCGGAGTGGAGTCCTTTCGCTTCTCCTGTGGTCGTCTAGCTCCTGTGCTTCTTTCCGGTCCCCGATCCTCAAACGAGAAGCAGTCGCATAGTGCTACCAGGGCATGAGCCGATGGAGCGACCCATATTCAGATGCCACTGACAGGATCATGTCTTCGAGATATAGTGCTTCCACCGATCCGGCTGGTTTTGAGGAACTAACCAGATCTGACGATTGATTTCGGATCAAAAGTTTCGTCTAGAACCCCGACCTCAGTCTCTCTACTCGATGGGATCTGAAATTGTCCGAAGCAATAAATCAAAATTCGTCAAAACCGGTCACGCGTCGGTCTCCCGCATGAATTTCGCGTCGTATGAGCAGGAAGCTATGCTTAGCAAGCAATCCTGATATTTTTCGATCCTGCTGCTCGAGAAATGGTTTATCTTCCTCCAGAGGATTATATCAATCGGGAATGAAGACCGAGACATCTGATAAGGGAACAAAAATGCTGAGAAAAAAATCATCACTGAATCATCCATGGCTTCACATGATCAAAGTGGAGCAAAGGTAGAGTCTTGTGCAGCCTTCCGAGATTCCAGATGTGCTTCTTTTGGAAAATCGAATCGCAACATATATTTTTTTCCTCGTTCGCATCCGATACGTTCCTGCTGCCGCACGGCACATTCGTCACAGACTCGCGAACGCCATTCGACTATGATATTCATGAGTTGAAAAGACCCTATGGTTAAACCGAGCAGTTGGCAGCTCTACTCGTACTCCAAAAAGATATATCGCATAGGAGCATGTATTTCCCTATCCGACCGAGAGTGAATTTTGATGGGAAGCGAGGAAGCAGACTGAGATCCGGAGCTCACCATAAGATCTTCTCGGTATGGGCGGGGCAGGATCCCCATCTCATGCTTCCCCATGTTTCTCATGTTCTGTCCCGCCAACAGACGCAGATGCAGACACCTATAAGGTCTCCACATCCGTGAGGAGGGATTCCGCAGCTGACGCTCTCCAACGTCTGGCAGCTCATCGTCCCTCCATACTTTGAGGAATTTCGACATGTGTTCTGCTGTAGCAGTGATGTGCGGGAGGATGGTCCTACGCCCGCAAGTGTCCAGATCCGCCCAGAGCGACTCGATCCCTGATTAGGAGGTGAGTAACTGTCTCGAACTTGATCACAGAGTGGATCGAGGCAGGCGCAACTCGAACTCCGTCGCGGAGATCAAGCGAGAGCTCTGTGACGTTTGACTCGATTTAAACGAAAGTCAGGATCTAGCTTTCAAATCGACTGCCGGCAAGCTACCCTTGAATGATTCCCATCTTCGAGGTGAGACAGGGACGAATTTATCGTTTAATCTTGGAAGAATCGATGATCAGGCCAGGCATCTTCCCCTCTCCGCGAGAAGTACGCGAGATCGGTGACTGGCTCATATCTGGAAAGTCTCGCAGTGGCCGGAGGCAGACGATCGATTCTCGACCAGCATCTAGGACGGGCATGAACTATGGTGCCCACGTATTGTCCGGATCGCGGGATCATCGACCAGACTTAGACGGTCGGAGTCCTTGGTTCTTATCCATGGGTACAATCCACGAGAGAGTGAACGAATATAATGGATATACACCGTTGTGGTTGATTCCATGCCTCTTTTCTTGGAGCAGCACAATACTCCGAGACACTACTCCGCTGTGATTTCTGGGAAGCGTACTGCGAAATCGAAATTAGATTCGTCTATCCCAGCTCGACGGCGGGTGACATGCTCCATCGATTACGCCCATCGCCAGCCTTCTCCCTCTGTTAGGACTCCTAGGCTACGAACAATGCTGACATTATTCCATCTGGGTCAATCCCGGTGGAGATCGCTAAAAATGTCTGCTGTTCGCGATAGCTAATCACTTTTTATAGCACCCGCACGCCAATTCGCTGCGGAGAGTAGGGGCTCATCGACGCCAGAATCTCATAATTTTTCTTAGCTTGTAATAGCATGCCTCCTGCGAATCGAATCAGTCTTGACCGGGGAGTCGATCGCGTGACACGCATTTGTGACAGTTTAGAGGTATTGGGAAGTGTCGCGTGTCCGATCGTAGAAAAAGACCTTCCGGAGTGTCTTCGAGTCAGTCCATTCTATCGAGATGTTTGCTATCGTATCTCATTTAGAGCTCGGACTATCATGCACCCAAAAGAGCGGGAATATGCACTGAAAGCAGGTAAAATGAGCATTCAATATGGGCTTTTGCACCTAAACCAGGCGGACTGAGCTCTATGGCGTGGAAAACTAGCTCGAGCGACAGTTTTGCTCGGGGACTCTCGGAGCTAGGACTATGCCGTCGATCATAGGTTGGGTTGTGCTCGAGTGCCCGCATGTTGAAGGAACTTAAAACCGACGACACACAAAGACCCAAATCGTGCGGTTCGCCATCGAGGTTGGGCTGACCCTACCTGAGGTTCAGCGATGGCCATGATCGGGACTCGGACTAAGTAGAAGCAGACAGACACTCGAATAGGACTTCCTACTCTTTTTGACTTTGCTTCATGAGGAGAAATCTGGAAAATCCGAGAACGCTGGGGCTCTGCGCGAGCGGGAGTTCTCCGTTCTCCGGTGCCCCTATCAGACAGTCTTAGCGATGCGTTCGGGCGTCGCAATTAGGACTTTACACATGAAGCCTCGACGTATATGTACATTTTCAGCAGAGAAATACCCCTTCGATGCATATTCATGCAAGGCCCCTCTTCCTTCTTCTCTCAAATTTTTCCAATCATCTTCTCCTCTTCAATTTTTGTCCTTCACACTCCGAGCCTCTCCTCCGTTATGCCAAACCTCAGATCTTCACCCGATGCTCTTCGAGTCCCCCTTCCCGTTCTTCTTTCATTCACCCTTCATTTTCCCCGTTGTCTCCGTAGTCTTGATTCCTCTCCTTCTCCCGCTACCCCTTTTACCCTTCTAAGCCTTCCTCTACTTGCCTGACTGAGTCCTTTCCTGTCCCTCCTTACTTTTCTCGCTCAACCGCCTATCCGCCAGCCCCTGATTCTCTCGTCTTCCCGTTCCCTGTCTCGTAGCCTGATCTCTCTCTGTGTCTCTTCCCGCCCGGATCTCTGATCTTTTCCCGTTCCTATTCTTTCCCCGGTTCGAATCTTCTCCCGTTATTTTTCGTCTACTCTCGATTCCTCTTCTTCCTTCACTTTCTCTCTCCTCTTTCCCGTCTTCTCCTTTTTTCCAGGTCATTCCCTGCTCCCCCACACTTTGCCTGTATCTGTTATTTTCCTCTTTTCCCCTGTTTATTTTTCGTCCTCCCCCGCATTTACCTCGTTTCTCTTCTGCTCTCAGATGTCCGTATCCTACCATGGCTCCTGTTCCCATTCATCTTTCCATTCCTCTTATTTCTCATATCTCTCCCATTCACTCCCTACTCCCCTCCTCGCCTGCCGTGTCTCATGCTCATGATATTCTCGCAGCTTGCCTCCTCTCTCCCCGTTCTCATTACTCGCTGTCTCACATTTCCCGATTATTATTTCCTGCCTGTTCCCGCTCTCTTCCGCCAAATCTCTGTTTTTTTCCCGTTCCGATGATTTTCCACTCCTCCCTTCTATTTTACCGCCACTCTTTTTACCTCGTTTGTCCGTTTCACCCGTTCCTCTCCTGCTCTCGGATCTTCTCACATTTTTCCCATTCTTCCCAATTCCCATACACCCCCATCCTTTACCGACTCTCCCCCTCGCCTCCCAATCCTAATTATTTGATTATCGTTCCCGTCATCCATCTCATCTCCCACTTCAGGAGTCATTTCTGCGGGAAGATAGCTCGCTGGTTCGCCACTATATCCGTGGGGAGCGATCGAAGACGACTATGTGTAGCAAAACGGAAAATAAACGGATATCTCAGAGGAATCCCCGAGCTTCAAGGAGATATCCCTCCTTGAAGAATAATGAAACCCTCCCACAGCTGGGGCGGACAATTATGCCGGAATCCATAATTCGGCAGCTAATAGGGTCAGGCAGACACGAAGTGTACTTTATAGATAGACTAGCAGAGCCTGTCGCTTCTTCCCGGCGACCGAGCTCCTAGAAGCTCGCTCTCTGATGGTTATAGATTTTTACTGAATCGCGTTCGAATTAACGGTGTTCGCTTTCTTATTCGGCTTCACGATGCGCCTCACTCCTCGATGCTCGTCGAGCGCGCTTCTGGCGGCCTTGACGCGTGACACGACTGAGTGATCGCCTTTCGGGTGGCATCTCTACCAAATGGTTACCTGTCGAGCAGTCCCCCCCCTTAACAGCCAAATCTTCAATGAACCCTCACCTCTTCCTCGAGGAATACACAGGGTACAGAGGAACACCGATTCAAAAAGCTATGAATGCCGATATCACAACTCTAGTGTCTCATGCACTTTTCGGTGACCACAAATTCACCGCTCCCTTGACTCAGCTCGGAACAATGATGTGAGGTGAGGAGCGGGAAAATTGAACCACTTTTGAGGGAGGAGTACGCAGAATTAAGTCGTCAATGATCTTCCCCATACTGGTATCGCTGTGCTTGCGAAACTTCAGGGTGATCCTGCGTGTAGTAGCCTAATGAGGACGAACATACAGACGGGTTTTGACTTTTATATATAGAGAAGATAAAATCTTGCGGGAAGGAGCAAGCTCTACGCAATCATGGTGTCGCAGCGTCCAGAGAACTAACAAAATCCTCAGTCTCATCTTCTTCCTCCGTTGAGGTCGGGGCGCTTCTACCTGGGGTCCGGTGATGACCATGATCGAGACTCGGACTAAGTGAAAGCAAGCAGACACTTGAATGGGAATTCTTACTCCTATCGGGCTATGCGTCATGAGGGGAAATTCGAAAAATTCGAAAACGCTGGGGCTTTGCACAAGCGGGACTCCTCCGTCTCCCGTTGCCTCTATTAGACAGTCTCAGCCGCAAGAATCCGACGACGCGTCCGGGAAATTCACAAACCCCTCATTCCTGTTTTTTTCTCCGCCAGACCGAGCTGCGCGCCTCGAAGTTGGACCACGATCGTGTAGATTGGCGCTGGCATCGGACAACCGGCTCATGCTGCTCTTCGGGAAAACACCTCAAGCGGTAAGCAGCGATGAGCTAAGAGCGAACATCGTCCGTTTCACACTGACGAGCTGAGGGGGAGTGAATTCGACTGCTCCTTGTGTAGAGATGTCGGCGAGTTATTGCCGCGTGCTGGTCTTGCTGTCATGTGGATATATCTACGGTATATCAGACGCAGATTTTGAGATCCGCGTGCCGTGTGGCCCCTTCCTCAGAGTTGGACGTGATGCAGGACGCTCCGTTCAATTGAGAGGTCTCTACTACAATACTTCCATCTACGATCCAAACACCCAGGATTCCGTCGAAGCCTACCTCGGGATTCCTTTCGCTACGAAACCAGTCGGCAAAAATCGATTCAGAGAAGCCTCTCTGAGGCCCGTCCATACCTTGGGTGCGGAATTCGACGCCACGCAATGGAAAGCAGGTTGCATGCAGCAGCCCGGGCTCTTCACGAACGATAGTAATCTATTCAGCGAGGACTGTCTCTACCTGAACGTCTGGAAACGACGAGGGACGGAGAATGGCGATCTCAGACCCGTCGTATTCATCATTCATGGAGGCGGCTACGTCGCGGGAGACGGCCACGAGTTCGATTGGCGAGGACCCCAGATGGCTTTTTTCGAGGATCTCGTCGTTGTGAATCTCAATTATCGATTGGGAGTTTTCGGATTCCTGGATCTGGGTCTCCCGCACGCAGCGGGCCATCAGGGTCACTTGGACCAGGTGCTCGCTTTGCGCTGGGTCAAACAAAATATCCGATACTTCGGAGGGGATCCGGATCGAGTGACACTTTTCGGCGTCAGTGCTGGATCCTTCTCGATTTCGTGGCATCTACTGACGGGCTTGTCTGCGGGTCTGTTCCACGCGGCGGTCATCGATGCGGGAGTTCTGACCCTCACACATGCCGAAACTAAACGAGACCACATCTTGAGAGCACGCCAGATGGTGCAAGCGAGCGTTTGTCCGAACTTAAGAAATGACTCATCGAAGGATCAGCGTAGGGAAATCCTGGATTGCCTGATGGGAATGGACGCGAAGCGATTGGTCGAGCTCCAGAACGAATACGGTGTGAGTCAGACTTACACGTTCCGGCCCACCTTCAACAATGAAAAATATCTTCCACGGTCGCCTTCATGCATGACTAATGAGAAAGCCTTCGCCGTGAATGTCCCGATAATTATCGGCGATACCACCAATGAGGGTTTATTCCTCCTCTCCAAAAAAGTACATGGTCCTCTGCCAAGTTTTCAGAACTTCGAGCAAGTTCTGGAATGGGACATAAACATTTTAAGAGGTCACCATGCCGCCGATGCTGCTCAGTACGGTCCAGAGAACGAGACTATCAGAGATATCTACCATGGGAGGGACGGAAATCGAAGCTCCGCAGGGGAAACACTCTTCAACGAAGCTACTCAAATAATAGGCGATGCATTATTCGTGTGCCCGGTGATGAATTTCGCCAATCGCTACTCAACGGTTCAACCGAATGTCTACTTCTACCGTTGGCAACGCCTTCGGGTAGATGAGACCTTTCCAGGTGAGCGGGAAAAAGGTGCCTACCATGGCTTGATGTTCTATACGGGAGCCGGGGGTCAATATCTGTCTTTGTACGGGCAAATGGCCGATGCAGACAAACTTTACATACAGAAAACGATCAGAATGATTGCTGATTTCGCGTCCGATCCCGATGGGGCGCTAGAATTTAATGGGACGAGACTCGCACCACATCGGGCAGACGGCGCCGTGAACAACTTCGATGCTAAGGGTCTAGAAATTATCGCATCCCATCCGAAGGCCCGCACTTGTCGGACAGTTTGGCCAATATTTGCAACATCTGGATGCTCGAAATCTCCCTCTCCTGAAATAAATTAACTCCGAAACTGTGAACCCTCTCGAATTTGTGCTCCAATGATATCCATGGGAGCGACGCTCTCCTTTGAAAGAGGGAATATCGGAGAACAGTTTCTGCCAGCAAGATACTCGGGACGATTCTGCCGTACGGAATTCCGATTTCAATAGACAGTCAGTATTATTCGCCGTACTCGGGAAGGGGGAAAAAAGCATTCCGCCTCCAATATCCTGATTCTTCGAGGAGTCGGCCGGGAGTAATTTTCGTCCTAAGTCCTAGCGACCCTCGGAGTGCCTCAACGAGATTTTCCGTGGGAATCTGCGACGTCAGACTCGGCGTTGCATGGGTGACGAACAATAATTTCAAAAGAGCTGAGGAATCTTGAGCGACCGTATCTGACTGAGATCACTCAGTTAGTATTCAAGGGGTATATGACTTGATCATCCACTCCTTTCTCCCGTATCTCATAGGCTGACTCCTGCTCATGACCGGTTTGCGGATCACTTGATATCCGATTGGTGGTCAGGACTTGCGAGTTCTCCGGGACGATGTGCAGATGGCGCCAGCGGTCGCGGGAGATCCGCTGTGCCTCTCGATGGTTCCGAGCGGCACAGCGGATCGGCGAGTAGTCTGAGGAGTCTGCCAAAGAGACCGGCAGGCTTCTCCTGCACTCGGGAACGTGTACGAATCGGGATGCCCAACAATGGTCATCCTTTCAAAGAAGAGAGATTTGACATCTGACGCTGTGAACCCGATATGAATCCACTCTGGGCCTCTAGGGTTCTGACGGAATCGAAATACAGACAACAATCTTCAGCAGAGCTCGCTCCTAGAGGTCTGCGTAAATGTCAGATGCAGACCGGCCGTCTTCGAAGTTCTGCGATAGGCGATCGAAACCGCACGCTTGTCAGGAGCTCTCTGCCGTAGGCGCGCTGACACCTTCAGCGGGACCTCGCAGCAGTCTCTCGATTCTTCCCCTGCGAAAACCAAACGCGTTTATCGAACCCACATGAACATGATTCAATTTTTCCCCCTCATCCCCGTGAATAGTGCCTCCTGGAGGAAGGGCTTCGCTTAGGCTCATCGCACGGAGCCAGGAGGAGGACGATCCCAAATACTTCGTCCCATATGGAACGAGGGGAGTCTTGGAGCGCAGATCACGACTTGGCGCTAAACCGATCAGAGGAAATGAGAATGGGTGGGGTTGCGTCAGTGAAGATATCAAGGCGAATGTGGAGATTTCAGCTCATAATGGCCACCCGATGGGCTCTGGATCATTTTTGTCTGCCGCGAAATCTCGAATTCAAATTCACTGGCGAACGGAACAAGTAAGCCGACTTCCACTGCCGTGCAAAAAAAAAAGATCTCTGAGACTGTCGTCCCAAGCGAGGAGTTCTATCCGAGCCGCGGCGACTCGGAGTGGAAGACGAGACCGCAACTTATCGACAGCATTTCGACTATGCTCTGAGGGTTTTTATCCTGAAAATCTTCGTTGCAGATCACGAGGAATGTGATATCTTTTTTTGATCCTGGTGGCAGAATCGAGAATCTCTCGCGTAGCTGGATTGAATTGGAGAATTCTCGCTGACGGTCGATAGGATTCACAAATGACTTGTACAGACGAGCAGCGACTCGGGTTGATGCGTTCCGCCAACAGAAAGCTACGGCGCGAACCCAGCCGAATGCAGCGCACATGATTACTACGCCAGCCCATTCGGTGGCGAGAGTGGTAAAAGGGGAACGAATCGAGGCCAGCTGCATCGTCATTCGATTGGCCCAATTATTCCGGATATTAACCAGGAGCCTTTTTCCCGTGAAGACCAGACTACGTAATGAAGCTTTTCATCTCTTCGCTCCGACCGCGACTGCAACCAACATCAGCGCTGCTCACCTCGGCTTCGACACCCCTTACTCTCCTGAGCGGGTTATGATGTCTGACGTGAGCGTCAGGTCGGAACGATGCACCGAAAGAGAGGGTCGGCTTCTGAGTGATGGCCGATGATGATGATTGGTGCCGATCGGTGCGTGCAAATGCGAAACGGGTCTCAAATCGACCGGTTCGTGTTTTCATTCGAGCTCTGGAGCCGCTCTGATCAGTTTGCTTGCAGTGGGTTAGGGAGCCGAGTCGCGACTATCTGTCTACCTTCCTCGTGCCTCTCAAGCGGATCCTCTTCGTACGTACGTACACCTGCATCTTTGCTGTTGTCACGTGTAAAAACGAAGCTAGAGTTTACTTCAAACGACTTCAATGAGGACTTGGAACATCGGCTCCCCTGCAGCGACACGGCTTTCACTGGTGGAGAGCATTTCGATGTCGTTCTACTGCCACGCCGCCGTCGTCGGCGCCGAAAGCAAACTTCGGATCAACAAGATCACCAGCGGAAATAGTGATAAGGAGTTTGGAGTCTGTAGCGAGAGGAATGAATTTTCAAGGTGGTCAAGCGTACGACGCTGGCGCATCGGATGAGTTATCCGCGCTTTCGCACCAATTTCCTTCTTATTCGACCTCCGCTGGCGAAATCGGACTCTCAGTGGGGGGAGCTCGTGGTTTCAGAGAAGTGGATGGGGAGAGATTTGGTGGAGAAGTCAGGAGGCCTGAGGAGGAGAAAGCGACCGAAGATGAAAGACCAGCTGATCCGACCGAGTCATTCCTCCTCCGAACGCTTTTGAGGAACTGCAATCCGTGTTTTCACTACCGGGTCCGGACCTACGAGAGAAAACAATATCCTCCTAGCACTTTCTTCAATCTCTTCCGTGGTTGACGTGGGTCATTCTCGGGCAATTTCTAAGGATTTCCTTCACTCCACTGGAGGAGTCCGAAGCCTCTGCTGTGGAGAAGGGGAGTCGTCCATCTCTCCACGTGGTCAGACCGGCTTGCTTCCTGCTCGCTGGCGAAGTTTCTCGTGGATCGAGAATGAACGCTGTTAGAAAAATAAGAGGGGAAAAACGACGAGGGATCGGAGAGGCAACCGGGAGAGAGTGGAAAAGTAACGGAGAGCCGGCGAGCGGACCGACGCGACGGCTCCAGTAGGGAAAGTCGAAGAGGATTTTGAAGAATGCCGTGACGTGAATAAATCATTCGAAAGGAACCGCGTCGACCACGACGACGACAACGACGACGTTTCGGGGTTATCAATTTGAGAGGGCTCGAAGCGCCGATTGAGTGGGGGGAGCTGGTAAAGCTCCCGTTTCCCTCGGAAGAAGCCAAATGTGCCGGAGCAACTGCGGGTATTCTTGACAGGGGAGGTATCACAGGGAGGAACGGAGGGAGAGAGAGAGCGTAGGGTGGAAAAAGCATAAAAAATCGCAGGCTGCGAAAGTGAGAGCGTTCGATTGTGGCTTGAATCAAAACATCCATTCCGCTAAGCCCCGAAGAAGAAGGGAGATTTCAGAATGGGAACGAGGGAGTGAGGAAAAACACTTTCAACGGCCACCATAGAATTATCTTACTACTACCTGAGCACGTCGCTCACTGTTCTCGGATTCGGAAATTCTCGGGGCGGAGATCCAAGATCGGAATAACAAATAACCATCAGAATCCCAATGAGTTGAGAAGCGAATCCACACAGCTAACGAACACCGACGCGACGAGAGGCTCGAGAAACACGGACTGACGTGTGAGAGGTCACTTTCTTTTTATTCTTCGGCACACAGCCCGGCTCGCCACCTCTGACATTGCCAGCTCGACTCCGAATAAGATGACGAGATATCGTCGCCAATGCGCCCTTGTTCTCCGCTGATCGTGAATCCGTTTTCGAATGGGGGGGGGATTAACCCAAATTCATCATCATCGTGGACTCCTGGGCGGGCTGACGCGCTTCAAGAGGGAACCCGAAGGTCGCGCCGCACATAATTTGACATAATTTGTGGCGGCGTATCTGTTCGAAGTATATGCGTAGGCGATCTCCAGAAATACCCGCTCCGAAAGTATAGGATTTCGCCGGGTGTCGAAGCGTCGAGGGAGAGGAGGTTTTCAGTCTTGGAAAAAAAATGATCTTCTTCGTTAGCTCCAAGAAACAGCGCCCCGAACAGCCAGACGGGCAGATTCGAAAACAGTGGAACACCTCTCCCGAATTCCCCTTTACCTTGAGTGAAGTTCCACGACGCAAAGAATGGTCTCGGCCGGTGACGGACAAGGGAATATGAAATGTGAGGAACTGATTGAGTTTAGGCCCTCAGGGTTCGTGCCCCTCCTCAGAAAGAGAGACGGAGAAAAAAACCTGCAGGGGTGGAACATGCAGACAGATCTGACAAGCGAGAGCTTCCCTTCAAGACCACTCGCTCCTGATTGTAGTTCACTTCTTTGAGCAAAACTCCCGGACCTTGAGAAAAACGAGTGGCGCGCAGGGATCGGGAGCGGAGTCGGATGTTCACGCGGAGGAGAAGATTTTCTTGTAATTGGTATGTGAGTCCTGTCGTTTATTCTCCTCCATTTCGTGCTCCGAGTCGATCAAACGCGGATTCCACTGGAGCTGTTTATCGTTTCCGCCTCCCTGGAGTGACTGTGTCTTGTTTTGAATGAGTCCATACTCTCGCCATTCCTTAGGACGAGTCGTTCACTTCCGAAGAGGGAGCGGCTGGTCGGCTAGCGGCAGGCTGACAGGGTGGCGGGCGGGCGTCGCTCTGCAAGACTGCGAGCGGGGAAACGGCGGGTGAGCGGGTAGGCGGCGTGCCGGCTGCTTGGTCGAGTTGGGTGACAATTCCCCGGTGTGATACTTTTGTTTTAAGAGGTAATTTTAGGCCGAGCAGAGCTTGCCTTGTCTTCCCTAAGGACGCTCCTAATAAGGATTAATACAACTTGCCCCTGCAAGGCCCGTTGCGAGCTGCAGACCTCAACCTGAAAACCTGTCGGCTCCGTACGACAAGCGCGTGCGAACACGCTCACCTAGCCCATCGAAGTTTCTCAATATTCGTCCGGGGGAATTCCAAGGAGGTAGTGGACGACGCAGGCGGGCTACTTTCTTAGATATAGGAGATTCGGTCGAGAAACGCTCTGTTGTCTTCGTCATCGGCTCACGGACTTAAGCATCGGGGAGACTCCGTCGTACTGGGAGCCGGAGATTCGGACCGTGAGCCACCGTTTCGGAAATCGGGCGTTATCGGAATTTCCCTGTCAACTTACGAACTGAACCCTCACATTCCGAAAAGGAAACCGCATAGGCTCCCAGAGGTTTGCTTGAGCTTAATAATTAGCTCCCACGCGGAGGTCAGGAGGTCACTTTGGCAGCGATTCCTTGTCGCGGCGGCCGTCGAATCGCGAACGGATCTGGGGATCCTTCGCATGCGGGCGATGAATCGGAGCAAGCTGCTCGCCGAAGGAGATATCCGGAGCGACTCCTGGAGGCTTGCAGCGAGCTACCCGCATAGTTCGAATGACGTTCTTCCCTCTACGGATAGAGACACTCTAGGGGGGTGCATCACTGGCGATGACACTGCGGCTGGCTGGATTTCGATTCTCGGCGGCTCCATTGACTATCACACTATCACTACGTAGCGGTACTCGAGCGCTCACACGCGCGCGCGTGTACGAGCTTCCGGGACTTCCACGGAGTTTACGGCTCGACGGCTTCAGTGGACCATAACCCCGAACTTGAGGGTCTCTCCTGCAAATTCCTCCGTGATCCCGCGCTCCGGGAAGCGCTTCGGACGTGAGCATCGGTCGCCGCCGCCGCTCAAAAACGGCGACATAAACATGGAAAATATAGATTTGGCCTTGAGGGCATTGTGCTGAGTAACAGTTCCGGGCTCGAATCTCCTCCCAAGATGCTTGCTGCAGATATCGTCGAAGGTCCGTCCGGCGACAATGGCCGTATCGATTCAGGGTTCTGGCGGACATTCATTGTTGTTGACGCCACCCCCGTCGTTGATGTGCTCGGGTAGGGCTGGCTTGTTGTTATCTCGCCTGACGAACGAAGGATCCAGCCGCTGAATGACCGCACGAGAAGCTGTTGAGAGGGAAGAATGAAAGGAAAGACAAGACGCTGCTCCGGAGCCTTTTTGTTGGAACCTGATATTTTTGTGCGCGTCGTCGACGACAAAGATGGTGATAATGTCCTCTTCAAGGAGTCGTGGGGAGGGAGAACTCGCGTCGCTTTCCGTCGCCGAGATAAGTGACTCACATCGTTAACGAGTCATAAGCTGAGGGACTGTAACGTGGTCAGGCGAACGATTAAAGAGGAAATCGAAAGGAATGACGCATGGCAGATTTCTTTATTCGTGCTTTCGCTCTGATGACACGGGGAATTCGAGACGACCGGACGCAAGTCGCTCAGCATTCGGCTTGTTGCTGAGGGTTCGCAGGGCTGAAGGATACGCTTTTTTGGAGGGAGTCCGCGGGGGCGAGGTATCATATGGTTGGCCACTTTAAAAGCCATTACGCCCCGAAAGCCGGGGATCCGTTCGCGGGTCAATCTGTTAACCGGAAGTCGGGCCGGAGGTGATCATGAAGAAATATGATATGTAGCAGCCCCGCCGAATATCTTGAAACGAGGGTGTGCCACCGGCTCGTGACACCCGCTAGCTCTTGACGAGATGCATCGAGAATTTTCCGAATACGGATATTATATTCGAATTTCATTTGTTGTTCTCGTTAATAGTTTCAGAGCTCGAGTCTTCTCCTTCGGAGAAGTTTCGGGCGCAAGCCGGGAAAACTATTCAGCTCGTCGTTACCTTACCCTCGACAATTTTTCCGAACGTCCATTTCCGATCGCCGAAACGAGGACAACCTCGCCGTGAGTCGGACAGCGGATCGGACGTGGTAGATTGAGGACGGCGCGCGGCTGCCGTGGTATCTGGCACGAGGGACGATTGTGCTTTCAGATTTGCAAACACCATTTTCGGTTTGCCCACGTCGACTCGCGGGCTCGGTTGTTGTTGTGTGCCAAATGAAATTCTCCATCTGCCGATCGACCGACGTATGGATAGGCGGACAGGCAGGCAAGCTGGCCGACCGACCGGCTGGCTGGCTGGCTTGCGGGCAGACAGACAGACGTGCGAAGCGACGGACGGAGGATCGGGCAGACGTTTGAGCCGCGGAGACGGACATCGGAGCGATCGCATCAACTCCGATCGCATCCCTCCGCCTCGGGCAACATCAGAGGCGGATGCCATTCGACCTCACGCACGTTGGGATAATTATCCAAAATGATGATCTACAATAAATTCATCAACACCACGCTGGCGGCCTCCGGGCGAGGGTTCGGATCGCCATTTGACATACGCTAAAACGAATTAGGAAAATCGATTCTAAGGCTTGGTCTTAGGGCTTTCCAAAGGAATCTGGAGCGTCTAGGGAAAATTCCGATCGAGGCGGCCTCTCGACTTGTTGTTAGCGGTGTTATGTTTCCGAGTCGATTGTTGTCGTTTCTTTGTATCTCTCCGTCGCTGTTGGACGAAACATCGGGCCGACATTCTCCTGATGATCGGCCGCTCTTGAGGCATTTTGGTGAACTTCCCCTTGACCTGGCTTCGTTGCAATATCCTGTGTGTTCGCAGTACGGTAGATGACCACCCGTTCTGCCATGGGGGTGGGCGGTGGTCCAAGCGACTACGACGACGCAACGACGGCAGCCGGTGATGGTGGCGGCCGGGCGGGTGGTGGTGGCAGTGGTGGTGTTTACCTGGGTGACTCGGGAGATGTTATTAACTACCTTTACGAAGCTGAAGCACCAGTGACGGCGGCTGGCCGGACGGGCAGACTGACGGTGAGCTCGCCGGCCGCTCGGCGAGCTGTGTTTGTATGCCACACGGCGTCTCTGTTGCCTTTGATTTCCGTCCCGTCATGAGTTTGCAGCCGGGCATGCGGCAGCTTCTATGAGCACATTATTCGCTACGCCCTCATTCACTTCGGCCTTCTTCCCTCCTCTTGTCTTATGCGATGTTAGTTGTCGTTATGCGTCCTCGGAGATACGACGATGACAGTGCGTTGGTGGTCGAGCGCGATCGGTCTCATGGAGCGAGGAAGTCGGTGGCCGGCAAGGAACCGGGCCTGTGAGGAAATTAGGGAAATAATGTGACGCCGGAGCGCTCGGAGGACCGATCGCAGAGGTTCCTCGAATGAAGATGGAATCATGTACCGAGCCATCTGCGGCGGAGCTCGCAGCCCCGATCACGACGGAAACATGCCGTAGGCATCGAGTACATAATGTGGTGATCGGAATGGTCGAACAAATAATGTTGGCTCGAGCCGTATTCGACAGGATTCCAATCATGAGCACGGTGAGGAATGTGTGCGCGCCGAGCGAGACAAGGAAAACGAACACGTCGGATGGAAGTCGACCTGTGGCAGATGTATACGGTGGATGTGGGAGAAGCCAGCTGCAACCGACTGGATCTTGCTGTGGGGGGAAATGAACAAGCAACTTATTCGAATGGACTCGATTCATGGCATGCTGTTTAGCATCCGTGGGTTTAGTGTTGTTCGCTGCGAGAGCGCTCGTGCTATGCGTTCGCTCGCGTATCCGGTCCGATGGAGGACCGATTCAATTTCCAGCGGACACGCAACACGAAGCTTTATTTTTGACTCTGAAAAAAAGAAACGTGCGCTCCGACGGTAACGATCGAACTGCCAATCGATTTTTCCAGACCACTTCAGAGAGAAGTTGACTTCAATGAGAAAACAATCAATTACGCCTTTCCCGCTTGTTCCTCGTAGGACTGTGCGCTTCGTGTCAAATACTCCCGATTTTCCGCGCATCGGGAAAACTCGGAAATGATAGGAGGAACGCACGGAATTTCCCCGCTCCCTGCAGATTCGCAAGGAAATTATTCCTTCCCGGATAAAATCGCAACATTTCCGGAGGAAGCATCGGAAATGAGATGTGAAATTCATGGAAAGCACCCTCTGAGAGCTCGATTCAGTTCGCTCCATGCCGTAGTCTCGGTCTTGTCTGCTAAGCTATCGACCATCCGTGTCCGTGGATAGGGGGAACCCGGAAGGAGCCACAGATGGGCAGACGTGCCTGCGGACGGACGGACGGATGGATGAATGGAGTGATAGATGGATGCGTGAATGGTGGGTGGCGGCGGATGAATTTAAGAAAGAACGGCGCTGAGTGAGCGAACTAAGGTTGTCCTCCGCCGCCTTGGGGATTCGAAGTCCATTGTTATCCTGAGCCAATTAGCCACTGCCATGCGAGCTGCCGCACAAACCGCCGCAGTCTGTGCAGCTACCGGTACCGCGAGCGAGCAGCCACCACAAACGCCGCCGTGGTTGCAGCCACCGTCACCGCGGCTGCGGCCGCGAGAATCCTCTCCTCCGAGTCGGCTAACGCGGAGAGGAACAAGGAGGACGAGCGAGATTTTAATTTTGAACACATTGCATGTTCGCTTCTACGTAACTCACTACACGTCGCAAAATTAAAGTCTCACTCGTCTCAGAGCCGCCAGACATCGCTTGTTATGTCGCTTTCCTTCTTCCGTCTCGAGAACGCGTGGGCGTTCCGTATGAGGGAACGACAAAGATATCAACATCGGTTGATCGAGAAACCACCATCAATTCATTAAGAAGACGAGACTCATCTCGACGGATGAACATCATAGCGGTCATGGCTACGAGCTCTCGGTCGGGGAAAACCCCACAGAGGTAGGAATATCGAACCCCCCGGAATTCTCGCAGCTCTCGGAGAACTCGATTTGTTCCTTTGGGCTGTGGGCCGATTTTCGCGAGGGCAAGTCGAGGGCGCTTGTTGATTCTCTGGCGCTTTTAATCTCGCCGAACGAGCTCCGCTGGTAACCGCTGCATCACGACGGGAAAAGGGGGGGGGGCGGGCATCGGTCGGACGGATGGGCAGCAAACGAAAGTAGACCAGAACAGAAAGAAATCTCTGTTCATTTTTCATTGTCCTCTTCTCTGTCGCCGACGCTCCTCTGTTTGTTCATCGTCGTCTGGTGTTGTTTTTTTGCACGACCGAAGAAGCGACCAGGCGCTTGTTCGGTCGCTCACTCGCTCCCCCGCTCGGAGGAGAGACAGACCGAGCGACCGGACGGCCGACCGCTCGCCGAGGCGCCCGGCTCGCCTCATCGCGATGCATCTCTTTCGCAGATGAATGCTGATAGAGGGAAACCACTGCTAGCTACCGCGAATGAACATACAGAACGAGCGGGAATAAGCGTGCCGGGCGAAGTGACAATTTCGTCGGGGATCGCCGGGGAAAAGCTCCGCTCCCACGACCGCCGTGTCTCCGCGTCTCGCGGCTCGTCCCCGTCGTCGTCGCCCTCTGTCCCGTCTCGAAGGAGGCGCCGGCGAACAACAAGAGGTTTTCCCCATCCGCGATCCTCGTCACGAGCGGTCCACGATTTGCGCCCCCCACTAACTTCATATCATCTGATTAGAGCTCCACGGGAATCCGACGAGCGAGGTGCTTGGCTCGCGGATCGCTGCGTCGAGCCGACTTCATTTTCGACGATATATCTGGCGGAAGGACAAGCAACGCCAAGGTCACCGTGTCTGAGTCCCGGAACTCTCAACCCATTGAACTGGACCCAGATTCCTCTTCCCCAGTCGGGCTACGATAGATTCAGCGACACGAGAAGCGTCAAACTCGATGCGGAGCAACAGGAGAGCCCCCCAGGATGATGGCGAGAAAACCCCGTACGGACTCCAACGGCGCAGTAGGTCTTGTCGTCGACTGACAGCGAACGGTAGCTCTCCGGCAAATGTTGAGCTTGCTCCCTGAGTTCTTCTCCTCAGCATCGAATTTGCATAGCACGAAAAACAATCTTTGCAAAGTGGACACTGCCGCTGTAGAGTCCCCCTCATCCTCCCGGTCAGCCGGTCTACCGCCTTGGTCCGGTCCATTCGGACCCGCCGCGTTCTCCAAGCTCCGCGGCTTTACGGATCGTGCCCGGATGCATTCGGTCGCACTGCTTCTCATGGAGATTATGGATACTCCGGAGATTTTGAGCATACGTGAGAAAAACTACGCGGAAGGAGCAAGAAGTCGGTGGTGGCATCCCGCGGATCGAAGAGCGTCTCCAGTGTTCCATCACTCGACAATGGCGTTGGCACACGTTCCTTCAGGAGCGGCTTGGAGCATAACAGGCGGTCGGCCGTGGACCGCTTGCAAAGGATGCAGGTTTTGTTCTGAAACAATAGACAATGAAGAGTTAATGCGAGCGCGCCAGCAAGCGACCGACCGCCTGCCTGCTTGCCTACCTACCCGCTTCTCCGCCTCTTCATCCGTGGGTGTAAAAGGTAGTCGGTCGCCCGCTCTCTGCCGGTCTTCATGCCGGCCGACTCCCCGACAGTTTCGCTCTTCCCCCCGCTTCAGTTCGTTCGTCTCTTGGTTCGTCAGTCGGGAAGGAGTCTTTTCCTGGAGTCAAGCGAGTGGCTCTGAGCAACAAACGCCGGAAGTACGCCCTCAGTGCCTCCGAATGCGGAGGGAACTTTTAAAACATTCGTTTTCTTCCGCTCATATCAGTCGACTCGATCTCGACCTGGATGGACGTCAAGCAATAAGCACGACGCGATTAACACTATCTCGACGACGGATAAGATTTCGGCGTTTACGTGGGTTCGATCCCACCACCTCACCTCGTCTGTGAATCCATACGGGCTTGAAGAATGAGTGCCAATGGACAGTTTCGTCCATCACGATAGAAGTGTCGAGGACTCGATGGGAACAGAACATGCCCGCGGCTTGAAAACGCCGGGTGAACGCAGCGAACAGATGAACTGAATATCCGCAGAACTCGGTGCAGCGCAGACCCTCAAATTCGCTGTTCATAAAAGAAGGCTCGTAAATTTGACTTCCCGGTGATACTCAGAGAGCATATGAAAATATCGTGCAAGCCCAAGCAGGAGACGAATGTAATTTGGACGAAATCAAAGTTTATTCCTGCACGAGCCGAGGAGAGTCGGCATCCCGCCTATGAGGACACGGCGATCGTCAAAGTCGCGATTCCCGAGCGACCGTAGAAATGCAACAGCCGAAGCGTCAACACTGAAGCGGAGATCCGACTTTCACCACACAACGAACGCGACGAATCTCCGGGCTTGACCTTTTTCTCTCAAAGTTTCGAGTTCGCAGAGAGAGAGGGAACTCCGAGAATTTTTAGGTCGTAGCATTTCAATAATAGCCGAAGTCGGATGTTGACAGCCGACGCGGCTCTTCCACTCACTCAGCCGGTCGCAGTCTTCCGGCCTCGAGCGAACTCCGAGTTTCGGAAACACAAGTCGACTTCCAGGGAAGGCGTCACTCTTTCCGGTCTCTCTTTTCCTTTTTCCCGGACACCCTCCCCCCGCCCCACCTCGGTCTTGCCGTCCTCGTTTCTTCCGTCTCTCTCTCTCGCTCATTTCCTCTCGCTCTCATTCTGAAAGAATAAATCTTAGCTCAACTGGCAACGCATCATTCAGGCCACGTTCTTGCGGCAGAGCAAGAAGTTATCTAGCGTCTGGCAGACCGGTTCGCGGAACGGAAAGCGTTTCACTTTGCAATTCCAACCATTTAGGCTAACTCGCAACGCTAAAGCCACTTGAGTGGGGCAAGTTCCACGCGCCTGCCTGTTGAGCGCATGGGATCATGTAATGCCGCCGGCTCCAAACTCCGCGTTTAGATGTAATATGCTCGCACAACAATTGGGAATTAGAGCGTTCCGGGAGACGTGATGCTCAAGTTGTCGAGGTGCGCCAGACAGGCGTAACAGACTCGGCTAAAGCATCGAAAACTTGGATTTTTAAGGCGGTTTTCGAGCACGACGAAGTCTTTCCCATGTCCCCGGGCGCCCAGAGGAAAGGAGCACACATGCATGACAGCAAGCCGGCGCACTCTATAGTGCTACTACAAATGGAATGGGCCCTTCGTGACCCCTCATAAAGTGTCGTTGTTCTCAAACTCACTTGTCGCCTCCCTTCGGACGGCGGGCCGCCTCGCGTGCCTCCAGGAGTGTTCTGTATTTACTGCAGAGCTGAAAGTCCACGCTCAAGGTGGCGTCACTTTGGAGAGAACGAGCATCCGAGCTGACGCCGACCTGGATGCTGTCGTTTCGCGACGGAACCCGCGACGGAAGTCGCGCCGGAACCGAATTCTTGAAGAGCGACCGTGTCCATCGAGAGGGAGCTGTTTCGTTCATGTAGTCCCCTCCACTTACTCAAAAATTTCTCCATCGCGGACCGATCGCGGGGCCAGGTGGCTCGAGCGAGAGGTTTTGGTGTCTGCCGTGAATCCGGATATCCTGATTGGTCATCTCCGCGGAAAGGATAGAAAGATGGACCGACGCAGTTGGCACCATCACCTGCAGTGCCCGGGGAGATGTCTCCGTTTAGCGGAGGCGGCGGCGGCGACATTGGCAGTCATGACGTTAACGAGTTGGGACAAAGGTTCGTCCTCATATTTGGCATCTTGGGCAGACAGATCGTATCAAGAGCAGAAGAGCGCGGGAAGGAGCGACAAAAAGGGGCTGAGAGGAAGAATCCTCTTTGCGAAATGGACTCTGACTCATTCAGGTGGCGGGTGGGTGGATTCGCAGCCAGCCAGGTCGACATGAGCTGCGACTCTACGAAGCAAAAGGAAGAGGCGGGCGCACTAAAGGACTACAAATGTCTAATGTGTCCCTGATGTCCACACTAACGCTGTAAAGGCGAGTCGACTAGGGCAGTCGGTCAGTCAGTTTGTCCGACTCTCTGTCCACTGTGCGGGTTGTTGTCGCTGCCCCACCACTCCCTCCCCGTCCCTTTCTCATCGCTGCGGTCCGCTGCTGTGGGGGAGATCTATTCGATCGGAAATACCGAAATTCCGTCGGATTCCAGATCGGCAGTCCCACAGCCATGACGTCATACTCGTTCGAAGCGCTCGCCGAGCTCCCGCGCTTGCACATCGGCCTCTCTTCGCAGACGCGCAGCGTTTTTTCTGCCCCGAGATTCAGCTCGTAATTGAAATGGGGCGGGTCTTGACCCCCATCCCGTACGTGCGATGTATACGTGCCCTCGTCTGCGCGAGCAGATATTATGCGCTTGCGTCGAATGATTCGCGCAAAAGAAGCCGACTCCCATCTCCGTTGCAGCGAATCCTGCGAGTCTAGGTGTGTTTATAAGCGGGCTCCTCCAGCGCCGCTCGCGTCTCGGGGGAGTTGACGAGCCCCAAGAATTAATCGGGGTGACTCAATTAGTGCAAGTTATCCTACTCCGGGGACTCTCTTGAGCGGTAAGCTAACGAGCTATTTGCGAATAGCCCGCCCCCCCTCCCGTCTGAGAGAGAAGGACCGAACATAAGAAATGGAACAAGCCGGCGGACGAAATCAGGGGGACAAGATAAAGACCGGCGGACGTGTCATCATTCTGTGCCACATCCATTCAACTATCCGGGTATACAGCTGTCGGTCCGCGGCAGCCAATAAGTGAACCCGCTCTCCGGGTCCGAGAGTCGTGGAATGCGTTCCGCCAGGAGGACTTCAAGCCCGTGCTGGTCCGAAATCTACTCGTTCGATTTCTACGAGTGAGTGTCAGTCGGTGAGCTGAAGACGGCACACCACGGCCGTTCCGTCATTGTTACGCATTAGCTACGACGACATGAATATCGTGTCGCTTGACGTTCTTGCGAGCGCCCATCTCCGCGCAGCTATGGAATTCAATCGACGAGCCGGATCCGAGCCACGAGCACCCCGGCCGCGCAGTGCCCGATTATTATTCGGCGTAATGAAGACTCCGAACTCCTTCGAGTGGGCTGCGCGGAGAGCAACCTGACAAGCTCGCTTCAGAACCGAGTCGAGAGATGCGGCTCACGACCCACGCCGTAATAAAATCACCTCGATTACCAAAGCACTGCGGTTACAACTTCACGGACCACTGGTCCCGTGCTCGACAACTTGATCCGAACGCGAGGAAGGAATAACTTGTTGAACGAAAGCCTCTCGATTTTCGCCGAAATTCGCTCTCATTCCGTCGCCGAACTGCTCTTCCCCCGAGCGAGAACGTGAGCCATCGGACTCCTGGCCCATATACAGTACAGTACGATCGAATCGATCAGTTATCAGAACGAGGGAAAACGTCGAATCGAAAATGATCTGGCTCCATATTATTCGGCGGCATTACGAATTCGGTTTCCGTCAATCAAGTTCGGGAAGGTAGTCCAATTTTTCAGGAACAATCTACCCATTTGGATATTTGCATTTCGAGACAAGTCGCGGATTACGGGGCCGACCGAATCAAAAAAGCCTATTCGAATTATTCCGATTCAAATCGAGTCAGCGAGCGAACGCTTATTACGTAATGGATTCAACAAGTTCGCAGAGCAAACGTACATAGGCTTCATATGGATTACACCGATCTCGACAGCCTTGTCTCTGATCATCGATCCGGTCGACCGAACATCAGAAGAGGGGACGAACCCGCCGAAATTGAGAGATTCGACGTTACACAGAGACGACGCGGGTCCGGAGGGCGATTCGACCGTGAGGGGGTGGGGGGCGTCGACGACGACGGACTCGATGAGAAATAGGCCGGGCCGCAAGCGGTCAAAATGGCATCACTAGGTCGATATGCGGCTGTTGATCTGACCTTATGTACAATATAATCGATGATGGCCGATCACGATTGCACTGCTGATGAGAGAGGATAATGCGATGCACGCCAATTCATACATCTTACCATCATCGCTGGAGGCAAATCCGTCCAATGCCGACCGAACGTAATCCCTTCTAGGGAGGCAAGGGTGGAGGACCACACCCTTGTCGTCGCCGGAGCAACAGCGGACATATTGCAAAGACAAAGACGGATGTTCTACTTACTATTCGATACTTGCACGTATACTATAGACAATGACCATGCCAAACCGATAAATTATTCGCAGTGCCAGATGAACAAGGATACATCTGCCCCGTTGTTGCGTCCAGGACCGCATTCGAGAGCTGCGAATTATTTCTTCGGAGGAATCATCAGGAATCACGTATGCGCATTCGATGAAGCACGACTTGATGCCGTAAAGATTCACCCGAGGAACGTCGATTTCAGTCTCTCAGAAGCCGAGCGCTATCGCGATCCGGGTCCCGATGGGACGTAGAGGGGGGAGGGCCGATCCTATCGGCCACTCCGGATGACAGACTTTGATGAGGTTTAAATTGGTACTTGCGGGATTGACAAGGAACGCGACTCGTATCCGACGACCTCGGAACGAGAGTCGGCTGCTGCATTACCACAGAGTGTAAGCTGTGGCCGCCAAATCGAAACGTCGACGCCAGCAGGCGTACGCAAATCCAGTGCGTCATCCTTCCTGTTTTGATTCACGCCCGTCCGTCCATGTGTCAGTCAGTTTCATCTTTCTGGCACAGTTCATTGAAGATTGCAGACACGTGTCTTTCGCCTGTGCTGAACGTATCGAGCTCCTGCACATTGTCTAGACGCGGGGCTTTGCTTTCGCACGGCTCCGCGAGACTCCTTGACGGAATGGTGTGACTCCATCGATTCACGTGCTTAAGCTCTCGTGGCAGATACCTAAACGGTTGCTTTTGTGAGCACCGGACGCACCGCGAGCTTTCTAAAGGTCACGTAGTACGCGAATCGTCCAGCTCGGGTCTCCCGCTACCGTCTGGTGAGGTTGACGTCCGTTGTCTGCGGCAATAGCTGCGGAACGCGACGCAACTACAACAATGCGATGAGCGAGTAGCAGGTAATAATAATTAGCTCACGCGACGTCGATCGGTGACGGAACGTGGATGGCGTCGGAATAATTAAGTTATGAATGGATTCCTGCGTGATGTGAGAGTGTAATATTCTACGCATGTTGAACACTCAATGCCCCGTGACGCGACGGTCAGCCAATTGCTTTCACGCCTAGTTCCCCTCGTAGAGCTTATCGGAGCCTCTACGACATTATCTAGCTAGCGGTTCACCGTACCGTTCGGAGGGAGTCTTTTCGAGCTCAATAGACCGTGCTCTCGCGCGCCGGAAGCCGCGCGGTGTTGAGACTTCGGAGGATCTAGACAGAGCGTCGGGCTAGAGGCAAGACATTGACGCATTCGGTAGGCGACTGTTCAAGATGAGCTCATGAGTCGCTACCTCCGACTCACAACGCTGTCGAAACAGGTGACAAACAGAGGAAGCGCCTCCCGGGGTTCGACATTGGCAGGCTTCAGCTCCGATCAGTGGCTGAATGAAGCGAAGACGGCTGTCGACCCTTCAAGGAAGCATGATTTTAATTAAAATCGCTGTTTGCGACGACGACGCAAAGTCGCCAACCTGCGCCGTCAGGTGGTGGCTCAAAGGATGCTTGAGAATCCCCGCGCGCGTCTCTTTTGTTTAAGTGCACGCCGTTGTTGCACTTTTTCCTCCTCAAACACGGGCTATCATCCGCAGCCTGTGATTGACGTCCAGGTGAACTGGAGCTCACACAGATTTCCGACGCTGAGCCGTCGCTTGCCGCCGGACGGACGGGCGGGCGGGCAGACGGAGGATCGGCCAGCCCGCGACAGCGATCGGGATGGACTGTTCGGCGGCGCGATCGACGACAGATGCCGGAACGAGCTAGCTGACTTAATGAGTACAGAGTATCGCCGTCGGAGAAACTTCTCAAGTTTTTGAGATACCCAAACCCGGCAGCGACACTGGCAGACCGCAGCCACGTCGAAGATGCGGTACCGCGCCGCCAAACATGCAGTGAGTCCGAAACGAGAGCGGATGAGCGGTCGCGGAGGCGAGACGGGGGAAGCTCGCGAGAAAACGTCGCGGAGAACATGCGCCGAGGAAACCCGAGGAGTTCGGGCGAGCGCTTTCCCTTGACTCTGTCAGCTCATCTTGTTTCATGCGTTAGCTGCCCGGCTTTGTATCTGAGTCACCTCAGAGGCTGTTCTCCTCTCGATCTTGCTTGTCCTCGCGTCCCCCCCCCACTCTAGCGTCTTCCCTCGTGTGACGGTGAGCGGTGGAATAATGAAAACAAATATTCCCTCAAGAGTCCTTTTTGAAGAGTGCTCGCTCGCTGGTTCACTCATTGCTCGTCGCAGAGCACTCACTTATCATCGGAGTCACATAAGTATCGAATCATCGGATCGAAGCATCTTATCAACGGGCCCGTCCTCGCTTTATGTCTTTCCCCTTCCTCCCAACGAAAACGGTCCCCAACTTCTAGAGTGAGACTCGCTCAATCTCGCTAACTTTTTGAGAGGAGACATATTCTTCCCGGTCTTCGGGTCGCGATTCGTAGCGTGTCTCGGATCCCGTTCCCTCTTATTTTCCCGTCGATTCCGTTCGGTCCGTGATTGATATGGAGGACAAACCTTTGTGCGTTCCACCCGGACTGAGCTTCCCTCTCATCGGGAAAGCGCAGGCCCTGTATTGTGGTCGTAACTATTCGCAGGTTCGTATGTATTATACAAAGAGAGAGAGAGAATCGAGGGAGATCTGCAAGAACGATAGAGTGGGGATGCGGAGAGCTTCGGCGCGGTTGGAGGCGTTTTGGCGGAGCTCCCTCGACGCGGAATCCTGGTTCCGTGGTTCACCCGTGTGCCGGCTCACCCCACCCGAGCATCGCCGACCCACCTTGGACGGGCACATTTTCATCGCGGGTTCCCCGGAAGACCTTATCGCAGCCGTTTCCCTGATTCCGTTGATTTGTTACATCCCGCTCTCCATCCCTTTGTCGTATATCTCTCGTTCTCTTGACTATCCGAGCTTCGGAATATTTTGTGGTAATTTCCCGCTCGATTGCTCGCTGGCTGAAATACCCGCATTGGAGGTGAACTGTGCTTTCGTCTTGCGGGAATGCGGGTCACAACGCGAGCTCAGGGTCCGCATTCGAACGGGAGGAGATAGGAGCAAAAGGGGAACGGATTGGATCCGCGAGTATCCGTCTGTGCTCGCGCGAAAAGACGAACGTTCCACCTTTGAGCTCGTCGTTTTTGCTTCCACTTGGCCTCACACCCCCTAATTCCTACTTCTTTCCTGAGCCCAAACCGCCGTCGTCGGCCTCGTCGATTGAAGCCTGTGCAGCGGTTCAAAAACTAAAAACAAAATTTAAATCAGTCCCATCCTTGTTTCGGAGCAAGGTTCAGCCGAATTCGATCCCTTGTAGCCTGTTGCTCCGTTCATGCGGGTGGCGTTGTCTTGGATCCCGAGGTGCCGCTTGGAGCTTCCCCTCTCCAGGGAATGAATGAGTTGCGAATTCACTAGATCGGAGTTCTGCCTCTCGAGACGGGAGCTGAGCTTCGAAGCTCGGGTCCGGAATACTGTATTTAAAAATACGACCAAGTATTTGCGTACGCGCGAATTCACTTGCACATATTTCTGAGGGATGAGCATCTCGACCTTGGAGACGTGGTTTCTCGTATCCTGGTCGAGCGTGTCGATCTCGCGGGGCATGTTTCGAGTTCGATTTTCGTCTGCCGAGCATGCCGGCCGGCTCGTAGACGTCGACGACGATCTGCTTTTATGAGGGAGTAGCTTTGCTCTTCCACGCGCGTTGCCTCGCTCGGTATTATTCGCTGTTCCCGGTGTTTATCTAGAGGGTGTAATATGTATGGGTCAGCTCCGGTCAGATCAGGTCTCCAAGGGTCTCTGTTAGGTTAGTCGAATGAACGGACGCACGGACGAACATGGCTTATTGACCGGCAGTGAGGACGAGCAGCAGCGGCGGCAGCCACTGTCTGTTGGCGGGCAGACCGGCGAAAAAGCCGGCGCGCTCTTTGGAGGGGCCGGTCGTAAGATTAACTCCCCACGGATATAGCGGCAAACCGGCGGAAAGAGCGACGACGACGACAACAATGGCGGCGATGGGTGGCAGTGAGAGAGGTTAAGCCAATAAAGATTTGCATGCCTAATGCCTCGCCGGCGGTCTATTCAAAGCGCTTCTGAGCAGCGCCCTGGGGCAACTTTGCAAACTTGCACAATCGTTCCCCGTTTGAATACATAGAACATTGACAAGGTCGGCGAGACCGATCGTGTTTATAATACTCCGTGTTGATAATTCACTCGCGCCCGAAGTCAGGCGCCTCATTGTGGTCGAATCCGCTGATTCCGTGAGATATGCTCGGATGAGTGGAGGAAGGGGCAACGCCGCCGGGAGATTCCTCACCCGATGTGGCTGAAGCAGACCTCGATCGTCAAAGACAATGGGGACTCGGGAGGTGTTGCGCTGGAAACGGGAAAGAAGACGGGTGGTAAACTTCTGCACTTGAGCCCTCGACCCCAGTTTGGAGGCGATGATAAGCTACCTAGAGGTGCGCTGGTCCCCGGACCCGAGTCGTTGGCTCGGCCGGATCGAATCCGCTACGGAATTCGTTTAAAAACGTTCAAGCCTTCCCACCTCTCCTCTCAGAGAATGAGATTCGTGTTCTTTAACGATGTCCCATTGGAATCTCGAGACACAGCATGTTTTAGATTAGGTCGCCGGTGCCGAACGAAGCCAGTAGAGGTGTCTCCTCTCACAACGACAACCTTCCCGTGTGTCGAGATCCGAGACGTATAAATAGACGAAGCAAGCAAGAACAGTTAGATTCGTCTGGTGCCGCCGCCGCCGCTGGATTCTGAGTGGGTCTTGAGCGGAATTCCTCCAAGACGAGCGCGGGAGCATCTCTTGTTCCTTTGGCTGCGGCTGCAACGACCGCCAGCGCTACTACCGAAACTACTGCCACCGTCGCCGCAGCAAGCGCCCCTTCCTTTTGAAACGCCGGGCAGGCGGGAGGATGGTGTCTCTAAAATTTAAGGAATTCGCTTAGCCAGCTGACTAAGGTGCAGTTTTGTTCTTATTGCATGTTGTTGCTCCGTTCCTGTTACCGGGAACTGCCGCCGCCGCCGCTGCTGCTGCCTCTCGGCTGTCGGCTTCAGAAGCCCTCCTTCACAACCAGACAATGGAGTTATCCGAGAACCCTCGTGCGAGAGCGGACTTTGAGCCGTTCGCCTGTCTACACTTCTTCATGAAAGATTCTGGAGCAACAATCATTGCGTCACTTCGAGAGCATTTCGGAGCTATTCCACGAGTTTGTCACGCAAGATTAAATTTCGTTCCCTGCTGTGTTCGACTTGTCCGGGAGCTTCGGCTTTTTAATACTGTTTCGGTGTTCACTAATGCGCGAGCTTTCAGAAACATTAGCGCGACTTCCCCGGCGCTGATCGTGTGGGAGATTATCGCGGACGGAACGGAAACGCAAATGGACGTTCCGTGGGAGATCAGCGGTTCAGCACTCCGTACTACTGTCCGTTCCACCTCGTGGTCGTGTCGATGTGCTCACATTCGGTGTCATTGAGGTTGTTGAATTTCTGGCACTCATTCTCCCAATTCTCAGCGGCGAACTTTTTTTTCGATGGCCTTTCTCCCGCGTGATAACTCTTGTCTGGTCGGCTGATTCCTCGCCGCGGGAGCCGGGGCTTTCGGGCAGGCGCGCGATCTTCCTCGGACGTCGAGTCACAACTGAAAACTCCTTAAGAGAAGAAGACGCTTGAGTGAAAAAAGACTCCATGGGCAGATAATGTATGGAGATGAGCCGCTGATGACCGTGTTTCGTTCTGAAGGACCAAGATCGGTTTCGCTCCGCCACCGCTCCTCCTCCTCAGTCGCGAAAACCACCACCTCCCGCTCCCATCTGACCTCTCGACTCGCCCCTGAACCGCAGGACGGAGCGCGCCTTGGAAATACTCCGGACGACCTCAGAGACACTCACAGTGAAGACAGCGATGTCGAGAATTCTATCAGCATTCCCTCGCGATATGCCCTCTGACTCCACGTGAGTTTGAACGTTTGAGAAATTAAGCGACCGTCTGACGCAATGACTGAAACAGTGGGTTCGGCTGAAACTGCTCGAGTGGAAAAGAATTCGCTGTGTCATGGAGAGCTGTTGATGCAACTGGGACGATAACGCTAAGTATTCGTACGGATGCAGATGCGGACCGTCGAAACAGCCGCAGTTGTCACGTACATAGACAACGCAAGGGTCCGACGACTCGTTAACCTCGCTAACGGAAATCACGTCTTGTGCACAACGACCTTCTTCCTTCAAGAGCACATAGTCCTCTCATTTGTATAAATACCAACCGGCTGGCGCACGAGCGATCCGGGCGACTTGTTCTGCACTGCGTCGGAATCTCTTCTACGACGACCGGGACGATGACGACAGCGCGGCGGCGGCGACAGCATCAACGTCGAGCCCCGGCACCACACCTTGGGGTAGGCATAGCGAGATCTTATCGAGTTTTAAAGCGTCTCTGTGGGAGTGTCTCTAGCTGTCCCAAGCAGGCTCGCTCAGGGAGCTAGCGAAGCACCCTTGCTCTATATGAAACAATAACTCCTCGATGGTTGCAGACGACGTGCTAGGAATAAGAGAAGTCTCGGAAAGGAGGGAGAGGCCTCCGCTCAGAGTCGCATCAACCGATCTGCTATTGAGATCAGTTGTGAGCGGAGAGGCCTATGAATAAATGACAGCTTCAACAACAATAACGGCGACCGGAGCGACGCAAAGCCAATAAAGCAACACCAATTAAAGGAATTCCTCCCATGCGTCGACTTCCATGCCGATTCGAGTGGACTCCTCCGGAGTTCAGTTCGTGGGGTTTGCCAACTGCTCTCGGTTCTGAGGGTCACCCGGTCCTCCATCGTATCGTAGTTCCCTCCGCGCCGGATGCCGGTCGCTGTGGAAAAATTCCCGCCGCCACCCCCCCCTGGCTGCAGTCAATAAATGATTTTTTGATTAATGTTTTCACAGTCTCGACCGAAATGACACGTGTGTCTCGCTCGGAGCGTGACATCGACCTCTCGACAGTGGACGATCCGTCCACCGAGTTGATTGGGTGTGTTCGTGTGTTGTGGGAGATCGCTAAGAAAAACAAAACCGTTGAAAAAAGGATTAACTCAAGAGCAGTCCTGCGAGTGACACCAGTCAGTTCGAAGATAGGTAGTTTGCCTTCTTTTCCGAGTCCGCTCGCTGACGGCTCGAAACACGGGGGCACTCCCATGTTTTGTCCGGGACCAGGATCCACGTTTCTGTTGAACGAGGAAAAAATAGCGTTGTCAGGTGACAGCGTGATCGGGGACTTTTTACTTCTGTTCTTAGCCGGCTATGGGCGACTCGGAGTTTTATCGGTATCGCTCACATATACGCCGGGCAACAAGACTAGAACCTCGCATACGTGTCCTGATTCGTGCTCTCCCATACAATACCTGTTGTCGGCAGAGTCACGGCGCTGGTCACGCCCAGGCACGCGTTCGCATCTCCCTTCAACTGAAGCAATTAATCGTAAGCGTGATGCCGAACGCAATCTACACTACAATAGACGATGTTTAAAGAGTCATGACGATCCGAGCGTTCCAGAGGCATTTGGTCTCCTCGATCAAATCATTAATTCCGCTGAAAAAGAATTGTCGTAATTCAGTCGAATACTCGTAGCTCTCGCCCGGGCTTGCGAGTGGCCTTCTCGCATAATCGGGCAACATGTTCGAATCGGGACTGCGATCACTCACAGATAGATGAGGATTACGAGCGTTCTCATCGAATCGGTCTAATATCAATGCGAGCTCTTCCCTCCTCGGAGCAAAGTCGTTCCGTTGGCTTCGAATATTTGTTCTCCCCGTCTCGTCGCAAAACCGAACAGATAAGTCTATCGGACCGACGCCCACCCATTTTGCCCATTCGAGCAAAATATGGCCACGGTCGACTCCGAGACGATCCGACAGCAAAATTTTTGCAAAAAATAGCCGACGGCAGCCGAAACAGAGGAGATTCAGATCGGCGAGCGGGTGAGCTGCGGGGGTCTTCGAGGAAACTGCATTTCCTGGATGAAATCTCTCTCCGATACGCAACACGATCCCCGCGGTCGCATGTGGGACCTCAGTGTACGGGAACCAGATTATTTGGAGACTCGGTCGGTTGGCTCGTCGACAGCGCGGCGTTTGCAAATAAGCTCCTGTAACCTATTGTCTTCCTAATCCAGGGTTCGGCTACTTTTTTCTACGGAGACGCCGGAATCCTCGGACCGCTCCTGGATCTTCGGTGGATGGCTCTGCCCACAGCGACAGAATCGGATTGAGGTCGCGCGTCAAGTATTCGCCGCGCCGAAGTTTGTTAGGTATTTGATTAATAGACGCGCGCTCCGTAGAGCAGTATGCCGCGGCAATTTCTTGCTTCAGAAGTTTTTCTCGCCAGGTTTGTTTTCTATCGTCCGGATCTTCATCAATCTCCGAGAGTCGGCGACTTCCCTCTTCGGTGCATTGTCGACCGGTCTCCTTACTCACTTTGGGCGTTCCGTTGTGCTCTTCTCAGTCCTGGTAGCTCCGAGGTGGCATTGCGGCAAGTGAAGCAGCTTATGTTTGTCGGAGAAGAAGAATATTGCTTGATATAACCTCGGGATTTCAACGCTCGATCATTCGGTGAACCTCATCGAGAACAGCGCTCGCCGTAAGCGATTCAGAAGCTCGGGTCGCCGTTTCACGGAAGCGCCGCGAATTCCGGCTTCGTCCTAAGGACTCAATAACTACGATCCCCATGCCTCGAGCGGAGGCGCCGAGCGCTAAAATTTACTATTCCAAAGAGATTTCGATCGAGAATCGGAACAGCATCCTGCCTGTTTTTCTTTATAGGTAACACATATGTTGGGCTCAGCTCGATCGCACGACCATCCATAGGACGAATCCTGGGTATCACGACACGAATCGAGGACAGCAAGAAGTTCCCGTAGCGATATTGGCAGCGTTTTCGTTGAACGTCGCTCGCAGTGTGGTTTGTTGATCGGTCGGCAGTCGCTGCCTGAGTCGGTCCAGATATGAGCCTGGTCAGGTCGGGACGATATCGACTCGATAAGATCATTATGATAATATCGCTAGTCTTTGATGAATATGTATTCGAATTGAAATTTCGATCCCCTGTAGCTCTCCTGAACACGGCGTCATATTTGATCGCTAGTCGAGCTTCGCTTGAAGTCGTCGGAAATTTATGGCCGTGCTCGACTGGATGATCCGACGAGTGCGTCGCGCATCTTGATGCGAATCCAGGGAGCATTTTGCGGATCAACGATTGACGATTGCTTTCCTACTCGGGATGGACCCTCTTCAGAAACGCTCAGAGCTCGGCATACATCGAATCCCCTGTGAAAGTGTCGCTCCGCCGATTTTCATCAGGTAGCCATGAAAATGCTGCTGACAACGGTAAATCGGACAATCGGACTTGGTTCCTAGAAAGCCGTATTCCTGAGGTCACGCGATTTCCTAGGGGTAAGCAGTTGGAATCTGATTCACGGTAGATCGATGGATGACCGGAAATCAATCCTCTTGTCTTGGTGCTGCGGAACGCTCACGCCTTCGAAGTGGAGAAATTCATTCGCCTCGGCTTTCTGGAGAGTTATTCCGATTTCGTGCCGACTTACATATGTATCTCTTCCTCTCGAAATCCTTCTTTTGAGAAGAAGATCCTTGACACCAGGAAGTCTTTGCCGGAAGCAGTCTGGCGCGAGCCGGCGCTTCGATGATGAGATGTGGGGCGGATTAAAACGAGAGAGATGAAGAAGTCTCTCGTCCGCTGAAGCTCTCGGCGCTCCGCGGCGCCGTCTCGGTTAAACAGACGTTGCTCCGTCGTTCCGTTTACTCACTCCCTCACAGTTATACTCTCACGGAGAGTATCAGAGGGACCGGTATGCAAATCCATGCTCGAAATACAGCGCGAGAAGGACAAGGGATCTCGGGACTTGCCGCGGACTCCAGCTGTGAGAATGAAGCTCTGAACTGGTTGTTACCAAGCGGACCGCTAGCAGGTCTTTCCTGCGGCCAGGCATCCCGGTCGAGGAGCGTATTCGCGTAAGGGGAGGATCCTCGGATTACTCGAGCAGGAATATTGTTTCTGCTTAAAGATGTTCGGGAGGGAATCAGTAGAGTTTCCGACAGCGGGCCAGTAGCGTCGGAGGAAGGGTTTTTCGAAGCCGAGATTCTCTTCTGATCAGATGAGAGATCACCATCTTCTGTCGACAAATCATCTCGCGGCATACCGTTCGTTGTCTCCGCGCTCGATTCATTGACTTCTAGCGGAAGCCGTTCGGGGCGAGTCTGAGAGGAGTTTCAGAGTGAGGGTGATACAAAGATTGAGTTGCTCCCACTCGCTTGCTTGTATGCCTCTCCATCTGCGTTCGCGACGCCTGAGTGTTTTTTCTCAGACGTCGTGGTCGACCGCTTGTAGAGAAAAACGAGGAATGTTGTTTTCCTCCACCTCTGAGGAGGTTGCCCCGCGGGTCGTCCGCGCGCCGGTCGCTTGTTGTTCGTCTCTCGCCTCTGTGAACCCATCTGCGTATGCCATCCCCGTAATCCCTACCGTAGGGCCATATCTCCTTGTCGACACGAGCTGCCCTTGTTGTCGGTGCCGAAGAGTTTTGCCGCACACAAATCCCGCCGAACGGCCAGCATAGCACTCAGCCAACCGCTCTGTCAGCGGAACGGACAATACGCCTTGTCGGAGTCGCGTTTTCTCTCGCCTCTATCGGACGAAGCCATTACGTGAAATCACGATTCATTAGAATTTTGTTCTTTGTTCCGATACGCTTTTCCTGAGGGTGTCGCCCTCGAATATCTCGGGGCACCAGCTCGGGGCAGCGGAGAATTTCACGAGAAATTCCCGAGATGCGCCCGGCTATTCGAGCCACGGAAAAGTCACGAGCTATTAAAAGGCTCTCCGTCCCGAATAGGCATGGTTCGAATTCCGCCCTGACGCCAACAAGCTCATCACCTGGCTAATCATCACAGCAAGCCAATTATTCGCTTTCATTTCCTGTCACTCTTCGCAAACGAAGTCCGTCTGCCGAGGGTACGGGCGGCGGCGAACAGCTTCTCTTCGTCAAAGAAAGCCGCCCCCTCTGACTTTCCCGAAAACCTTTCCAATATCCACGCAGCGGAGGAACAAACGTTGAGCGGCGTCTATCACCAAACTCCGCGGCTGCTGCTCCTCTCGCCAGCGGAGATCTCAGAGATTTGTCAATACAGACGGCCTGACGACGCGACGTTGCCGTCTAATCGGTCGCGAGCACTAAGCCGAGGTCGAGCTTCGAACAAAGTCCGCTCACCGATGCAAAGAATCGGAGCGAGAATGAGTTTCGCTCCCGCGCAACAAATGGCTTCAAGTGAGCTGAAGAACAGGAAGGCACACTTCGGAAGTCTCCGACCCCCATTCCGTCGACTTGCTTCTCAACGTATACTTAGGCCACTGGCTAGCTATGAATATTAACTTAAGTGCTGGTCATCATGCCGAGCGGTCTCGTGACTGAGCGGAAATGTTCTGCGTAAGAACGCACCCTGTCGAGGCTGCTCCGGGTCGGATTTCTCCAGCAACCACCTATTGTGGCAACACGGCGCCTAAATTATACACTTAACAAAATACTCACTTTCTACCGAGACTATCATCCCGCTGCTAATTTTGGTAACTGGCCGAAGCTCGACGGAACGGAGAGCGAGTCGACGGTGACGTCGAATCTTTCGTTCACTGTTGCTTTCTTCTCGAGGAGGAATTCTCTCGGAACCGGAGAAAGTTCATCGGCTATTCTGAATCTCCGCTCGCGCGAACGATCCAAAATCATCAGATGCCCCATGCGGCTCAAATGAGTTCAACACGTTTTGCATCACCCGTCCGATCGATGGTCCTCTTTTCCTTAGCAAGGAATTGTAGGCTCGCGACAGGCTCTCGCAAATGTCGAACTCATGTTGTCGATGGCCCAGAAGTGACGCGAGAAGAGTGGAAGCGGAAATATGAAATACCTCGGGGAGAAATAAATATTCATTATGACTCCTCCTTGGAGATGTCTTTTTCTTCTTGTCCGCTCTCTCCTTGCTTGCCAGGCAAGCAGTCAACGGAGCGAGCGAGCGTGGCAGGCAGGCAGGCGGGTTTTACTCAGCCCCAATCTTCCCTTCGCTTGCTCGATAAGAGACGAACGATATTGAGCTAGGGCTTGGGTCGGCGAACACCATAAATTTCAATTGGGTCCTCCATACATGAATCGGCAGACACTTGTCGTCTTGCAGTACCGTCAGCATCGGCGGTGTCTGCGTCGAGACCAGCATCGCTACGAACAGCGTCAGCAGTCACGTAAATGCCTCTACGAGAATATGAAAATTTGTGATTCCGCAGAACGGGCCCCCGCACTTCTGGACATACTTACGATGACAGATGGCAGAGGGAAGACCTCCCATTGTCAACATGGGAGCCAGGATTTTCCCTGACAGAAACCGCGATTGACGCAGCATTGCAATATGTATCGTTTCTCGGACAGTCTATTTCCGGAATCTCAGAGAAGAGAGCATTTTCGAAAACGAAGGCGAATCGCACGCGGTCGCTCCCCACGCAGCGGGCCGGTTGGCTAGATCGATCCGTGATTGATTCTGCTCTTTGAATAAAACATGTTCACAAGTAAGAGCGGGCCGATCGATATTAAACGCTTTCTTTCCATCATTCGACGACAGCGGCGGCGGCAGTGGCAGCAGGAACTCGCTGCGGATATGAGAAAGAGTCGACGTCGCTCGACGGAAGGCTGAGCGAAGGTAAACCCTGTCGGGGTGTGTTCTCACCTCACCTCCGTACTCTTCCATCTCCCGGGCAGTCCCTCACTCCCTACCGGTCCCCTCCATTCTTTCAAATGTCGACAGCGCTGTTAGTCGCTTCTCGTTGATGCAACTCGAAGTATCGACACCTTCTTTCGAGTGTATGAAGGCAGCCATCGAAATGGCTCCCTCGCTCCTTCCGGCGCGGCCTTCCTCGGATTCGGCTCGAATATTATACATCCAGTCCCAGTACGTCTCGGAACTCGTCTACAGTTTTTTTTCCGGATGTTCCTGATTTTCCTATCACTTCCCGTCGAGGGAGGAATGATAAGAGCGAGGATAACCGCATCGTTAGGATTCTCCGCGAGGAATCTCCTGCAGGACTTCGATGGCTCGCGCGGAACCGCTGGCTGCGATATCACAAGCGCTTCCTTTGTTGCCGTCATTGGGAGCTGAATGAAAGCAACAATGCACGCTGGCTTTCTTCGCTAAAGAGCGGGTGAACTCAGTAATGTGCACAGCTGGAAAATTAGCAGGTGGAGTCAGCTTCGGTGTTGGGAAACGTGGGCTGACCGCACCGAAAGGCTCCCCGTGAGCCTTATCTTCACAGTCATTACAGAGCCTGTGCTGAGCTCTCACTGGAACAAGGGAGTCCGGTGCAAATATGAATCAGCCCGGCGTCTAGGCTGAACCGACAGCATCCTCTGAATTTCACTGCCAGGTCCCTAGCAGCCCCTAGCGGATTTTCTGCACCGATTCTCTGAAAGACCATACGCGAGTCGAATCTTTCTCCCCGAAATCTCTGATACGAAGGAAGTTCCATCTCCTTCCGCTCTCCCCGTCTATTTGAAGCGGCGACTTCATTCGGCTGCGACGTAAATTCCACAGTGAGTACTTGTTGCAGTGCTTGATTTTTGAGCCACGCCTCATTGTTGCCGATTGGAGACCGACTGACGATCGGCTGACTGGCGTCTGACACAAGCTTGACACACGCGTGTCTTCCCCAAAAGACGTCGAGTGTTGCCCTCGATATTGACATCACGCTCCGACCGCCTGAGTGAGTGGCTGACTAGTTGACTGACTAGTTGGCCGGCCGGCCGGCTGGCTGGCTGGCTCATAGAGTGCGTCGGGAAGAGACTGGAGCCGAATGATGTCAAGCGAGCTTCCTTGCGAGTTCCGCAGGCGACCGATGTCGGGTGGAGGGCCTCGCGGCCTCGCGAACGATGGCAAGGGGCCCGTGAGTGGACCAAGAAGTTTGATTAATATTTCACTACCACAAGCAGCAAAATCCTTTTTGCTGCTTCGGCAAGAGAACAGCGGCCACTGCTGCTCCGGCCGCGGGTGGAGTCGAATCCCTGTCGGTCGCTCGCTCACTCTCGTTCTTCATCCCTCCCGGTCGGTCGCTCATACGGGGCATTATTATTGGCCGCCTTCATTAAACAGAAGGCCACAGTCATAGGGAGGATGACAGCGGCGGGGCCGTCTGGCCGGTGGGGGAGAAGGGAGGGGGGTACCTTTAGAAAAGGTGAAATCATGAGCTAAGCGACAAGAGATGACAAATCGAACTCAACGGAATTCCCTTAATTCTTTTCCGTGCTCTCAGCTCCGGACGTTTCGGATTCTGCGGACCGGTCAAAGTCAAGAGAGTGATGAAGTGACGAGAGACCTCTGATTCTAAATTGAGAAGTGTTGAGATTCCCACGTAGACGAAAAAGGGGGATCTCGCTCTCCACTGCAATCGGTAGCTCTATGCTGGTCATTTCTCCACGTAATGCGGTTCCATCACGACGGGGTTCATTCGCCGCTAATGCTTCAGGTGACCGTACTGTTGAGCGTTCGAGTTTGACGATCCCGGTCGGCCAATCGCTTGACGAGTTGGATCGCTCGATTGTTGTTCCTCATGTGTTCTGCTCCCCTTCCCCCTTCTCCTAGTTCAGTATCGGCGCAGCATCACGGCCGCTGTGCTGTCGCTGCTGCTGTCGACAAACTGGATCGAGGACTTGCCATTCGATTGGTGGCTCTCGTGATACGCGACGACCTAGGAGCCACATTCGGCAGAAGCGGAGGCAGCCGATGGTGATGATGTTTGTATCAATTATTAGGGCGTGGCTCTCGCATGGATAGATAGGGATCAGGAAAGAGAGAGACCGGGCCCACAAATGAAGAGCGCAGTGCACAAGAGGAGGGAGCGCAATCGAACACAAGAACATCCCGCGACACCACTTGCCTTTTCTTGCCGCAGCTTTCATCGCCCCGGAGCTGATAGCTATTGTCGTATCCATTTGTCCTGTCAATGGACAGAGTCATAGATTTGTGCAGAGGTTTCCTCCTTCGCGTCCAGAGCTCTACTGAACAATGCCCGAAATCCGTCTCAGAATGCTTTTTTGGTCTCGCGCAAGAACTTCATCGCGCGACACCATCGAACGGGTTCCCCCGCACCCTCAAATCTCTGGAAGAGAATTTCCGAACTAGCCGACGAGTTATTGAGGACGAGCGGTATGAACGCTCGCTCTGTGTCAACACGAATCAATGAACCACTGCTTCCTCTAATAGTTCTGTTGCTCGTTTAGTTCTGATCAAAATGCAGCGATTTGACCTGGACTGTGCAGAGACGACTTGATTGCGCTGCCGGCATAATTCGGCGCAAACATCCAGGAAATTGCCAGGCGGACTACAAGCGATGCGTCTCTCGCGGCAGCCGAGCGCATGCGGTGACTACGTCGCGAGTGAGCGGCGAAAGCGACAAAAACGCGCGACGGACTGCCTGTTGTGTTCCGGATGGATTTCTCTGAGTTATCTGAGTGAGTAAGCGGGATCGACGAGGAAAGAGCTGGAGGGCGTCGGCGACCGTGTGGAAGCAGTTGCCGCGCACAGTTCGCCTCAATTAACAGCCGTCTCCGGCAGCAAATGCAGTTGCAACTTGCACAATCCAACTGCAGCATTAGCAGCGGCACAAACACGAAGTTGGTTGTTATGGGCGGGCGAGCGGGAAGCCGTTTGGCTTTTGCTGTTCGGTGCCATGGAGAGAGAATACACGCGGACCACACTGTTCCAGCAGACACTGGCGGCGAGCGCGCGGCGCAGACAGCGATCCGCTGAAGGCGGGGTGACGGGCGAAGAAGATGCAAGGGGGAACAATCTCTTCATGCTCGCAGTGTTTTCAGTCAGTTGTTCGGTTTTTCCCTCCTGGTCGTCCTCGACTCGGGCGCCTCTCACCCGTACTCGGTATTCCTTCCGTCGTCGTTTCAATTGCTGGCCCAGCTGCATCGCCACCAGCCGACCTCGAAGCATTAATCGGAGCGCCGGCGTGTAGATGGATGCATCGACGTGGTCCTGCAACTGGATCAGCTGCTGAGAAGACAACTGGCTCTGTAGCTGGGCGGAGTGTTTCTAGCGGCATCAGAACAATTAAAAGCCACTCGTGCAGCGCAAAAACTGAAATCTAGCATCGGATTCACTCCCGCCGCAGAACAGCGAGCGCTCAGTGATCTCGAACACGACGACGTATTTTTATGCCACATATCGCAGAAACAATCGGGAAAAACGCCGATCCGATTTGAGGGAATCCGGATAGTCCAGTGCCCGGACTGCTCGATTTTCGATCCGACGGGACTGAAAGCTAATGAAATGAACACGCTCAGGAGAGAAGGACAGGAAAACGCTCATGAGAATCCTTATCGTCGCCGGGGAAGAGTGCGCTGTTTCCTGCGACCAGCGGACGCTGGTCGGCGCCGGCGGGGAAAGATCCAGGGGGCCCGGTGCAAGTGTTTGTGCGTGGGGCCGAGTGAGTGTTCACCTAGGAGGAGGGATCTTTTGATCCACCGGAGGAAAAACGCCGAGAAAGAGACGTCGCAGCAGGAGCAATAGGAGATGACAAAGAAAGGCACCCGATGTAAAATCGAACGAATCGAAGAACAGCCGAGAAACGCGTTCACGTCTGTGCCGAAGGCGAGAAGCGAAAAACCTGTTGAACGTCGAACGTTTTGTGACTTGAAGGCTAACACTTCGTTCGGAGGATGGCTGGCAAACGGTTCGGGGAATCGTCGAAAAAGAGTCAGACAAATGTGACGACGGCTCTGTCTCGTTCCGGAATCACGCTGATCATCTCCGTCACATTATGATACATGATTCTACAATTTTCGGCGGATGGAGCATTTTTCACACGAACAGAAATCGAACACGTCTTCCATAATTCACGCAACCACTTCAGGACTTTTCGAGTGTATCGAAAACGATGAGAGGGTAATGAAATACACTTATTCTATTCCATCCGGACTTCACGTAAGGAAGTGTGAATCTGGGCCAGGAGGATCCCGGAGAGCTCCGGTGCTCCGAATAGCTGACAAAGAGGAAATCAAAGACCCAGCTCCATTTGCCTCCCGGCGTCTCCTGCGAGTCGGACGAAGCGCCGCTCCGGGTGGTGGATGGAATCAGTGTTCGAGACGGTGGAGGTGTTGGTCGGGCCAAGAACGAAAGAAATCACTCACTCTGAAAAAAAGAACAACGAGCTCGGGAACGAACTGTGAGAGTGACTGAGTGAGAAAAGTGAAAATTTGATTGAGTTTCTGCCCCCGGGAGCTGCGGGGGGCGACAGACGAGCGGCATCCATAGGTCACTCAACCGGGGATAGACGCATACTCGACCGGGATTGTCTCTTGGCGCCTTATGGGAGCAGGACATTTGTTCTTCACCATTCCAGGTCTCGATCGGGGGCGCGTTAGAGCGAATGGATGGAAAAACCTCGGGAAATTCATCACGAATTCCGACGGGTCCGAAGCTCGGTTCTTGGAACTTATTCCCGCCCCTGTTGAAAGTAAAGTCGATCCAAGCCTTGGATCCGGAGAGTGAATCATTCGCTGCAATAAAGAAATTCGCGAGACCACCAGTTGCTTTCATCGAGCAATCGGCAGCGTGCCGTCTCCTCCGACGCGAACGAACTCGCCGAGACGAACGACTGCACCAGAGATACGTCTGGACGAGCACGGACGAGGCGGGCAAGCGTGCCGACGACGCCGATGGACGGACGAACGAATGAACGGTGGAAGGAACAACGGGCTAAGAAACCTACGAACAGAACCGCCTACTTGTTTAGCCGGGGCTGAGCTTCGATACCGGCTGTCAGAGGCCGAGCGATCGGTCGGTCGGTCGACCCCCAAACAGCCAGCACAGTCGGCACAAACGTCTGGCATTGAATTCAACAATGACGCGCTCCGTCGAGCGCGACTACAAATTGCCCCCGGCTCGCCTACATTTTGCCTTTTATTCCGCCAGTGCTGTTTTGTAGCTTAAGCTCGAGCTCGTTCCTTCGTTTTTCCGCTCGCTCACCGAAACTTCGGGCGAGCGAGCGAGCGAACGCCTGGTCAGGCAGCGAGTCTGCGCTCGGCTTCTGGTGCCATCCGCCTACGAGAGCCACTCGGGCGAGAAATTTTGAAGAGCAAATTGTTTTTCAAGTGCTGTTGGAGCTGCCGCTGCTGTTGTTGTCGTAGCCGCCTTGTTGCTGCCGATGCCGCTCCCACCTACTTGTTTCCACTGTCTTTTCCGGGGTTGACCCTCTGTTTCAGCGATCGATCGAGCGAGCAACCGAACGGACGAGCTCGCCACTCAATCCCCAAAGTGTATACATATACGATGCCCAGCGTCGTGATGGGGCTGATCCATGAAGGCTCTGACCCTCTGAGCGGAGATATTTCTCCGAAAATTTTATATTCTCGTCTCAATTGAGAATTATTAGATGACATTTTCCCTCCTGAAGAGAGTTTACTCGAATATGCGGGCCAGTCGACGGAGTGGGCCAGTCGAGAGTGGTGCCCGACACGAAAGATTGTCGATCGGAGACCGATGGCTGGCTGAGACATGAATCTCTCGGTGGCTATCGATTGGCGTTCTTCTTTTGGGAGACAAAAGCGCTCGGGGGTCAAATTTTGAGGAGCTGTATGAGAGACCGCTGGATCCGCAGTAGAGAACATCGACCCGTAAGCACGCCCGTCAGCTCGTTCGTCTGGTCCGTCGGTCGGTCGGTCGGCTCGTTGGTTGGTTGGTTGGTGTGTTGGTTGGTTGGTTGAATGGTCGGCCAACCAGCCAACAACTGTCGGAGCGACCACGACCGACCGACCGACTGACATCGAAGAAGTGCTTCATGGAGAGAGCGATGGCCACTTAGCACAGTCGACATCCGCTCGGAGACTTCGATCCATTGACAAAAACCATCAAACCATCCATTTAAGGTTGAATGTTGTCAACGTCGCTCGGGTCGTCTGTGAAGGAATTCCGATGCCTCATGGTTCCGACTTGCGATTGTTCTTCCTAATCCTATTCGATTACGCTTGTGATGCCCCGTACTCAGAATCTATCTCCGACGAAATTCAAGCCCCTCTCCGGGTGCAGCCGGGGTCTCCACGATCGATAATCGATCAAAGCTCAGCGATGTTGGCGTTGCTCAACAACAGGTGGACGAACGGGAGGGAACCGTTTGCTGGGTCTCGCTTACCCAAGCGGCGATGCGAGAAAACGGAACGCATTTCCTCTCAAATCCCCTCTTCACCGAGAACAAGGAGGTACGTCATCTCCTGCCGCTGAACCACTTCTGGGACATGAGCGGGTCAGCTACGGAAAACGTAGGAAACGTCGCCGACGCCGCCCTTTCCGAACTATGTAGACCTTTAGAATTTCATGTGAATTTTCATCAAGTGTGACGCGGTGGTTTTTAGACAGGTCGCTGGCGTATGCAAATGATTTAACGAGCTTCGATATGGTAGCCGTGCCCTCTGACCCGCTTTCGAGTGAGCTATGCCCTGGAGGAAGGTGCAAGTACTGGCGGCGCTCGGCTTCATCACCTGCCTCCACCTGCCTCATTATAAATGGACACCTCTACCATCCAACCGGAGCCGCACAACCCTGAGTCAACGAAAGGGCCCTCCTGCCACCGCCGCCGCCTTCCTCCTAGCTCGCCATGAGCTCGAGCGAACGACCGACCGAGTGGCCTAGCGGCCGAGCCAGCGGCCGTCGCAGGTTACAGCAAATTATCCGACGTAGGCAATATGTTATGCTACCTCCCCTCTATCGCCTTCTCCCTGGCAATCTTTCCTATCGCTCCTTCTCGAAGCGAGCTTCCCCACTAATCGCCGGGTAGTGCTGAGCTTGTGGGTTATCCGTCATGATTGCGATGCAAACAGAAGTAGTTTTAGCCAAAGTGGAAGGGGGAAGAACAACGAGTTTGTCATCAGAACAGCCGTCAGGACAACGGAGCTCCATACCCCGCATCCTTGCCCGACACCACCGCGATCCTTGCCCGACACCACCGCGATCCGAGCAGGACTAGAATCTACTGCAATCAGCCGTAGTCCCACGTGTTTTCGCTATGGGAAAATTACTCCTGCAACGATTCTCGGGAGTAAGTGTCCCGCCGGGTAGCTCCGTCGCGCAGACAACTCGACTTCTCGATACAACGACAGATAGGCAACTCACGAAGGGACCGCGCTTGGCCTTTTCCTGAGTGCGGCGGGAGCGAGCTCGAATCGATTCTGTTCTCAATAATTCACTCTGCCAGCCCGTCAGTCAGTCCGTCCGTCTGTCAGTCAATCTGTACGTCGGCCTAGTGGATGGTGGGAACAACGACGGCGACTTTCACGACTCGTCGACCACCGTCATCGTTTTGTTCAGCAACTTTGCCACGAATTAAAATTACAAGACACAAAACTGCCCATCACAACCCCATACAGCGCCAGATATTTATGGGCTACGAAACTATCAGTTGCTAGTCAGAGCTCCACTGCCCGAACTGCAGTCTGTCGGGGGGCGAGAGGGGGGCTTTTGTGGACCTTCATGAGCCTCTCATTCATTTTTCAACTTCCGTTCCGTGGACAGCTCCCCCCGATGCTCCTCCTCGATGAGGTCTCATCTCTCCGGGACGAACGTCTTTCGTCTGATGACCGGACGGGCTGGAGACTATTTTGTTTTCGGAAAATCTTGGTAAACTCATTCGATTGGTGATGGGCCAGTGTCAGTAGAACATCCAGGGAATCCTATGATGAGGTCAAGGCGCCTCGCGGTCTGACCGAGAACAAACTGTCAGGTGGAGTTTTGCATAGCTATCTCGTATTGCATCTGCTGATTTATGCAAAGAGCGAATCTCATTGTATCTGTTATGAGACCTGTTCCGAGCATAACTCAAAATTATTGCCCCGTGTAACTAGAAGGTCTTCCAGGAGAGAAGATAGCGCGCCTGTCGGGAATGTTCGCCGAGGGGGACGTCGGGAAGTTTCCGCTCCAATTTTGTTCGGATCGATCGGAGCGAGGATTTCGCGTGAACATACGTCGTTCGTACTTGCCGCATTGCGTCGATGAACGGAGACAGCAGTGGCGGTGGCAGCTTTCGCAGCGAGCAGCATGTGGCTCCAACTTAAATTGACTGGAAGCGCGGAGTGCCCGCGACCGCTCTGTAACAGAGCAAGCCTATCGCTTGTCGGCAGGGTTTCACGGGTGAAGGAGTTTGTCCCTTTATGAGCTAGCTAGATTACCATTGAGGCAAAGGAGCACCGGAAGCAACACTGAGCCCGCTTGGCGATGTGGTCACTAAAAGTCGAACGGATTCTCGAGGCTGTCTTCTGTCTTTTGTGAATTCGCGCTAGCTCAGTGACACTGGGGTCCGACGGGAACTCCGGGAATTTCGAGCGCGACGAAACGCCGGATTCGTTCCAAATGTTATCGCCCCACTGAAAATCCGCTCTCGACACCCGGCAATGAACGCAAGATTGGGAAGAGACGCCTCGCGTGAACTGCGACGATTCTCGAGCGTCTTCGTTGTCCGAGGCGACATCGAATTCTAGAGATTCGAGAGGTCGCCCGATGAGAGCCCGCAGGGTGAGCCTGCCTGAGGCCTCATCGGAATCGAAATCTCCGTGATCTCAGTGTCTTCGCCGAGTTTGCCTGTGAAAATATGAAGTACTTTCCATGAGTGACAGTTCCTAACGAAGACGTCCCGGGGAAGCCAAACGCAAGCCTAATCCTCTTAGAGGGAAACCACAGGCTACACCAGCGGCCGCCGGCCCGACCACGCCGCAAAGCTCCCTCGTCCTTCGCCACCGACTCCTCTCTTTTTATGCCCCTCGTTCCCCGTTCCGTCCCCTTCGCTCATATCGAGATTCTTCCAAAGGCCATTCCGCCAAAAAAAACTCCCCTCAACAGAGATTGCACTCGTGATGACGAAAGCGACCGCAAGCGACGTTGTCTTTTTCCCTGATGAAAAACTTCGGAGCCTCATCCACTATTGCGATGATCGCGCCACAACCCGCGAACCCAACCCGCTAGCGATCGCGTTCTCTATTTAAAGGAGGAAATCGAATCTGGACATTTCCCGGGATCTTCGTCTATTCTAGAGACTCCCCAGAACACCAGAAACAGATCGAAGCGAGCCTCTGGGAGACCGGTACGATTCTCGGAGTACTATGAATTATCCCTCGCTAGGATGTCTTCATAGACGTGGATGATGGACTGCTTTCCGGCAAGCGGCGGGAGAGCAAGGGAGGTAGTGGACTCCGCGCCGTGAGCGCGTGTCGCTCGGAAAGTCGGACCCAGCAACGTGCAGTCGCCGAGTCGGCTCGTTCACCAACCTGCTTGCCAGCTACTAGTAGAGGCTATCTATTGCATTTGAACGTGCGGTCACGGGCTCAATGAAGCCTTCGCTATGACCACTTCCCTAAGCGGACGAGCGGCCGACCCAGCGGCCGACCGAGCAGCCGGTGCGCTAGTCACTTGGTTGGGCTAGTCGTCCCGCGACTCCCTTCATTGGTCAGCATGCCCATCCTGACTTGCCCTGCTAGAGCCACCCCGGTGGCTCGTCGCTTCGCTCTCAAAGTCCCTCAGGACCTATCGTCCTTATCCTACTTGTAGACCAAGCCGCCTCCGAGCCACCGACTGGTCGTCGAGGTGGTCGTACGATTCCGCCGCCGACGCTAGCGGTGGTATCTGTGGCGGAGGACTCGTTGCCCGGTGGCCTCCTCTGGAAGAAGCTCCTCAACGAGGACGGTGCTGGCGCGGCGGCGGCCTGGTACCGGCCTCCATGGCGAAATTGTTCACTAGAGGGTTGAAGCCCCGAGGGAAACAACGAGAGCCGTTCAGGTAGATAGCCCACTCAAGAAAAACGCATTTTAAACGCGACTCCCCCGAAAACACTGCCCGTCCGAGCGCTCGCTTTGTCGACGGCCATCTGGAAACAGAGCTGTCTCGGGTTCTTTATCTTCATCCTGGAAGTCGAGAAGGTGTTGTAAGCGGATCTTACCTTGTTGACACGAGTTTCGCTGGTTCTCCGTGAGGTTGCTCCGCTTTTCAGCAACCAGCGTGTGGGGCGGGGCTTGAGCTCTATGTCTTGGGTTGCAAACACTCGGTATTATAGAGTGATTGATGTCTCCTGATCTATGGTGATTCTGCATTCCCCGTGGGTTGCTCCCCCCTTCATTCCCACCGATCCAGAGGAATCGACCGGTTTTCTTCGGAGGCTCAGGGCTGTTCGAGGCTCGATGGAAATCCGTTGTGGCCGAGGGACGTTTCGATATTGATAGGACTCGTCAATTTTCGTACTTAGGTACTCGATTCTCCTTTTAGTTCGCTCGAGGAGGGAATCGCAGAATAATTGTAGTCACGAAGGCAGAGGCCGATGGACATTGTTCGATTTCTCGCGAATACGAGGCTATGAGGTAGATGGACCGAGAGATCCACGCACGGATCCGCAGATAGATGGACGACTCGGCCACGTACTAACTAGAGTATTAAAATGTGATAAACGTGACTTCTGTTGCACAGAGTCGCTCTCACCCTCCGAGTCCGGTCATCTCTCCGTGCAGCGAGTGACTCAACAACGTAGAGGATCACTCGGAGATCGGACTGTTCCTCTCGACAATATCCCGTTGCCGTCCGTTCAGGAAGAGTGTGCGATCAGGTGACCCGATAGCGAAAGTTCCGAAGATTTGGGATCTTCGACTCGATCACGAGTGAAACATCGACCGGAAAACCGCGGGGCGCTGATCGGGCGAGTCGGAATCATCGGGACAATTCTAAGGAGCCGTTGAAGGGTCGCCGCCGCTCGGACTGGATGGACTGATGAAAGACGGGAATCGTGGCTGGACGGAGCGGGCAGACTCGGAGAGAACGAAAGATAGGGAAGTCACTCACTAAGTCAGTCAGTCAGTCAGTAACTTCCCTCCTCTTGTGGTGGAACAAAAAGATTAATTTTGACTTGCTGGCTGCTTTCGAATAATGAATGGCAAGCGGCGGCGCCGTGCGCTTGTCTCGTGGTGCGTTTCTTTGCTTTTCCTTCTTGTCGTCCTCCTTTTCTGGCTCGGTCTCAGCCGCTCCTTTCCTTTCCTGGAGCAGCAGCTGCGCAGCCTGGAGAAATCGGAGGCACGGAGAAAGACAGACGGGGAAGGAGGCAGTGACGTTTAGTGGCCTTTAAGATAGATGGGTTTTCTCCGTTTTTTCGCGGGCTCGCTGTGCGCTCCGTCCGCGCGCTCGCATACGGACCCAGGAAGAGGTGGGGAGAGACACAACGACATCCTGTGCGAAAGCACTCGTCTCGGACTTCGAATTGTTGCAGGGATTTCTCTGAGGTATCACGTGCCGTGAATCGGATTTCAATCACTCCCGCTAGCTCCCTCTTAGCGATAGCTAATTCGATTGGCTTTGATCCGCGTTCCAGCGACTGGAAGCCGATTCCCACGTTTCATTCTGCGAGAGAGAGAAATGGCCTGATTTTCTTGTCGAGGCGTTAAAGAAACAACGTTCTCCGGACATGGTCGGTGCGTGCTTCATCGTGACGCCTATCGAGTTATCGATCTTAGCCGACGAATGATTTCGAATGTGATCCGTCCCGTGTTTCGAGACATCTCACCGTCTCGTGATCAGCGGTCTCACTAGAAAACAATTCCTTCGTGCTGGAAAACGTACCTACGTGGTCAGCCCCTGACGGGGACTCTTCGGAACCGCTTTCAGAAAAGTCGAAGAGCTTCCGTTCTTCACCCACGGCGCCGGCGTATAGGCTTCCTCGGTCTTGATTTTCTCGTTCGGACGTCTGTAGGGCTTCTAATGGTTCCCGCGTCCTCGTTCTCTTCGACTCGCTCCCCGCAAGGGCAAATCAATCTCGGAGGGTTTTCTGACAACTCGTCAAGCGGGCCGTGGTCAAAATCTGAAAGTGGAGCCTCCCGGGGAGCCGCATGCGAGGGCCGGATCCTATCATTCGGAACTCGATGGACAAGACGGACCGAATAAAGGCGTCCAATAAGCATGACCTCCGGTGACGATGAGTCCGGAGGGGAGCGGTCTCACACGGCTCTGATTCCGGGGGAACAGAGCGGGAATCATCGTCATAGTCGGCGTTGTCGTGGAGGCGTAGGATCGAAGTCGAAACGAGTTTGCTCTCAATTTCGATGGTAATGACATTTACTCCAGAGAGTTCAGGAGATTATCGCGCCGAGTTACCCCATTCTCAGTGTCGGGCTCTGCCCCCTCCCTCGCTCGCTCGTTCGCTCCCGCGAGCGAATTCCACGCAGGAGCTCCTCGTCGGACCGAGAGGAGACGGCGAAGCGGACAGGAGCGGAAACGATTCAATGTCTGTCGAGGGAGACTGGAGCTTAACCCCGAGCTCGGGAGGGGAATTGATTTCGTGTCTTGAGCAGAATCGCGTATACTTGGAAATCACACTCGGAAGTTGACTCCAGTTTTCCGCAATTTTTGACTGTATCGGAAAGGCTCTAATTTTTCCCTTCAAGAGATAGAGCTATTAGTCCCCGTCGGACACGGGGGAACAATGCTTTAGTCGCTGCCTCCACATCGAGCTCCAGGATAGCGAATATTCTCGCGGAGCGAGCCAGGCAACCTACGTAGACGTATCGCGGGAGGCTCATCGCGAGTAGGTCGGTTCGAAGGCGTACCCAAGAGCCGCGGCTGTGCGGACTCCTCGGATCTTCGATCCTCCGGGATTTTCTTTTTCTTCGTCTCAGTTAAGCTTTAGGTGAAGAAAGCCTCGAGAATCAACCACTCAGCCCGTCTGCCTGGCTGCTCACCGGCTGCTCGGTTAGACAACGAACTAACCAAGCAATTAAGCAGTCTCGCATACACAAAAGCAGACCCACAGAAAAACGGAGTGACGCTCCCCTCTGTTTTCGGATAAGGAAGTCTGCCCCGTCCGCTATCTGCTCGAGGCGAGCTCTTCTTGATTATCTCACCTTCATTCTTGCGGAGCTCTCGCGGCTCTCAGTGTTCCTTCCGAGGAATTCAGGCTGTTGGACATTGACTATGAGCAATCATGGAGGGGATTCGACGGCACTTGACCGGTACCGAGTTGGGAGAAGTTGAGGAATTCAAAGGAAAAAGAAGGGGAGCGCAACCTGAGCTGAGTTTTCCGATGAATCCCAGCGTAACCTTTACATTCCTAGTATTTTCTCCTGTATCGTCAGCGTTTCCCTTATTTTGCTCGTGGTTGCACCTAGGTATATTCAGTCCGGGGCTCTCACCCGCGGATTCACTCGCTGACGGTGTTGGTCATGGAAACCTCCTGGACGCAGACAAACAGCTCCTGGACAATCGACGGAGCGCTAGAGAGGCGTTCGGCCTTATTTCGAGCAGTCGGGCTTTGTCTCGTCATGGCGTGAACCCATCTCTTCCTCAAAACGATCCATTCTTTGTTTGCATTCGCAGACAAAAGTTCAGGAAGACACTATGTGCGTGGTCAGTGACGGAACGCGCCAAATCACGCCACGATTTCGCAGTTTGTACTTCGAGCCACGGAAGGAGGAGGATGTTCCGCGTTCTCTGGCTGCGCTGCAGCTTTTGACTGGGTGGCAGGTCTACAGGCGAGACACGTTTTCTCTTTTAAAATAAGCATTAGTGTGTCTCTCTTTGCGAGGTTGCCGTAACCCGGCGGCCGGTCGGCAGCCGAGCTACCTACCTATCCACCTACCGAGTCTCCGGAGATCACTAAAAACCTTTAGGCTTTTAAGTCGTATGAGCTCAGTACCAAATACCAAAGCGAATACCGAGCTTCCCCGAGCACGGTAACATTTCTGAGCCCGCTCCGCGGGAGCCCTCCCTGCTTGCAGCGTACAAGAATTTATTTATCACAAGTGCTCACACATATACATGAGACATGAAGGATCTCCCGTCGTCGTCAAGGGCTACGAAAGCCGATTCGCGAGTCGGCGCAGCCATTCGGATTGATGGTTGATTATTTCAAGTGCGAGAGGCTCGAGAACTCAAGTCCTAGGTATAGACGAGGGCAAAGGATCATTTGCAAAGCTGACTCGCTTCACCCGGGTGAGGTTATCAAATGAAACACACAGTCGTGCGCCTTCCCAGGGGTCGCAAGCGAGAAATCTCACTCGAATCGGTCTGGATCAGCTCCGATAGTGATGCACTATTAATGCCTCGCAGACTCAGGAGTCGGGGCTGCTGCTGCTGCTATATCTGTGCCACCCACATTTGTTTGCACTGTTTTCCCGGTCGAGTTTGTCGGGACAATTTGTGAGGAGTAGACAGCGAGCTCAGTTAATACGCTACGATAGGTTCCTCTCTCCGAGGCTAATGAATAAAAGTGCGAAGAAATCACAGCATCCTGGAGTAGTCGAAGATTTGCAACTGTGTAACTGCTCCAGTCCATATGTCCCTCATGAATCGTTGTCATAGCTATCCAGCGTGCTTCGAAGGATGAAATCTTATGCTACCGACCAATGGCCAAGCTGACAATGTTTGTGAGCGAATGTTTGTAACCAGAGCTGGACGGATGAAATACCACATCCGTACGATTCTCGCTTCAGACGGAAATGGTAACGCGTGAACGCGTCTTTTGATATTGAAGCGCCATCCGATATGGCTCCCTTTCTTTTACGCAACTTTGAATGAAAAGTGTTTCATGTTTCTTCCCGTGGAGCTCGAGTTCGGTCAAGCGTCGTATTCATCCTCCGAACATTCAGCTACATTCAGATCTTCACAATGTAGAGCTGATGGAATGCACCGCCATCCTCACCCCACCCCACTCCACCTGCTTCCAACCGCGAAAAAAACATGTAAGCCCTCCCTTTGAGAGTTTCACAGCGACAAGGTGTAAGAGGTGAACTCAGGCTGCCGGTACGACAGTCTTCGGGAAATACTGCATTGAATGTATCTTCCCTGCCGCTAAAAGTGATTTCATCGAGTCCGCGATGGGTAACGAGGATCTGTCTCCGATTAGCGTCGTGCAGCGTGATAGATATCAACGACTGGTCGAGAGGAAATCGTCCACGGAACAGAATTAGGTAAGCGCACATCCCGAGCTATGTTTCGCGGAGGGAATCGGGAAGAAGGGAGACGAGTGGAATTTCCGAATGCTTATTTTAATTCCGAGCCCTATTTGTCGCTAGACAGACGGCAGTCGTCTGAGCAGGGGTCGTGACTCCGGGCGGCGGGAAGCCTCTGATGAAATGACTTGGCGTGCACCTCCCCCATAGATCATTGCGGTGCTATTTTTCCTTATAAATCGCTAACATCTCCCCACTGTCCGTGGCTGTGGGCGATGTGGAGTCGACCGCGCGCTGTGATTATATAAAAGTCGCTTACGCCCAACCCAGCAGAGCCACATATTCGCGAAGTGCCGCTGTCGAATGTTCCCAAGCGGCTTCTGCGAGAATTCACCCCAAATGCCTACCGATAGATAGACGACGCTACAAGAGAGAGCAGACTCTCAGTTTCTCTAAAGGAAAATACTTTTGTTCTGTTTCGAAATAAACATCGATTTCGTCTATGGATTTATTAATTTATAACGATCCGTCCCAATGCATTGAGTTTTCCGCTAGACTATCTCGTCTCTTCCCGTATCTCGGAATTCGCAGAGATCTGTTCTGCCTAGTCGGTGTGTCCCCTCAGTCAGTGTCTCCTGAGGGGTCTCAGCTCCGAGACGAGTATTGCTCACAGGTTCCCGGGAGTCCGAGGTGTGACTCACCACTTATCGACAACGAGGAGAAGAGCACAAACTCCTCAACGAGTTGAAATTCTACCTTCGTTCGTCTGTTTTCGATCAGCGGGACTTGTGTCATCAGTGTCGAGCATCCCTCGGAAATTCTATCGGAATAAAACAAGTCCTTTAACAATAAAAGAACAAGTCCTTCTTGTACCACTGATGATTCGCCGCTTCGATGGATTGTCGGAATTCCGATGAGAAGTGAAATCGAGTCTGTACATTTACATTAGAAATTCGAACTTAGATCCTGCTTCTGTCCCTGCCAAATCTCAACGAGCTCGCTTCGGATTCGGGAAGCTTGTCTTGGTTCCAAAGAGACTTCCACAACGAAAAATAGGGTCCTGCAGAGTGGCGGTACAGAATCTCTGAGCTCACCGTCTGGATCCTACGTCGGAAGCGGTTGGATGACCCTCGAGGCAGATGGATCAACGTCTCGTGGCGGTCGTCTTCAAGTCAGAGAAATAAGGCAAGTTGTTGATAAACATGTACAGAGCTAAATAGCTTGGATCGCCTCCGCCTTGCCGGTGCCATTTCATCGATGTTATCTTGTAGCATCTCGATCGGCGATCTCTCTCGTAGGACACGAACGACCTCAACTCCGGATGTCTGTCGTCACCGCTACGCTCCATAATCAGAGGCGGAAAAGTTCGTCTTACAACTAATTATTATTTCTCTGATCCTCATGGCTCCCGACATGCGTATCCCTCCTTCCTCAGAACATCTTTTATATTACACTCGTCGGCCACCCGAGCAGGGATACGCTGGATACGATTCCTGGCCGGGAATCGCCCCGCCGACCCATTCCTGACCTGCCATACCGCCTCATTCCTATAAATACTCGCTCTGAACTCATCAGAATGAGTCTTGCCATGGATTTCATTTCTGAATAGTGATTTCAACGCACATATATAATATATATATACTGTAAGAATGTAAAACTTCACAGGATGATAACCTAGTACCGCGCGAGTTCCGTCGACGCCCTGGAGTTACAGTACCAAAGACAGTTTGAGTTGAGCTGGGTATCTGCTTCCTCCGGACTTCCGTGATAGTAGGAATTCTTCTCCATTTGTCCCAAGTTCGAAATTTCCTACCTAAGTACCGTATTTAATGTTTATGTACACCTCCGGGACCAACGTGTCGATAACCTCACTTGCTCCATGATCTCGCTTCCAAAAATCAAATGGCACACCACGTTGTCGGCTCAAAACTTGTGCTCCGTTCGTCACACTGTAAACCGACGACACCAGCAGCGAGCAATCTCGTGCGAGGTTCATGGAGACGACATCACTTACTGGACCCCGTCCGTCAGTCTGATCCTCTGTCGGTGAGTCGGTCGGTCAGCCTGTCGCTTCGTCCGCTCGTCCGTGGCCTCTCACTAGCCGCGAAATTCCCTGCTGCTGCTGCTGTTGGGTGTTCTGATGAAAAGGGCCATCATCGTCTACTTCCTGTTGAGTTTCCGCCACTTCCCGACCGTCTAGCTCCCTGGATCGCCGATTCGGCGGCACGGTGGCCGTCCGGCTACTCCGACGGGAGGAGTTCAGTAACGATATCACAGACCGACGACGATGCCGCTTGAGTTCCAACTCCCATCGCCAGTTGGCTTAAATTTGGCGTTGATCGGAGGGGAAGCATTACAATGCATCTGATAGAATATGCATCATTTGTCGAAGGAAGCAAGCCCACAGGATCAAGTGGGCGTTCGTCGACGCTGCAAGGAACACGAAACGGTGACAGCACGCTCCTGAAAGCGTGCACGCTCGCTGCCCCTCTTTCCGTCAGGCACCAAAGTCCACCATTCCGATACAATTTGGATATCTACCATCGATGCTGGACTAATGCATTGATTCCGATCCTGACACAGAATGACTACGGTTCTGGGGGAATGGGAATACAGGGTACGACTTACGTCTGAGCCATGAAGTACCAGCTGACTTCAGATGAAGCCCGGAGACATATTTGTTGGCCTCGTAGGCAAACGCATCGCTGCTTTGAGTGACTTCTCTCGAAATCGTGGCGGTGCATTTCAGTTTGAGTTCATCGTTGGGGAAATGGTTTGGCTGAAGGCGGATTCTGAGGTTCAAGATGCTGCCTCCTGAGCGAGGGATAGAATAGGAGAGAAATTAGGAAATCCTATGAGCGGCCCCATCTGATGAGTTTCCTTTCACTGCAAGCTGCTTTCACTCACCGTTGAACTTCCTCAAGTTTTCCGGACGAGCTTCCTTATCGTTGATGTACCATTGGAGCGTGACTATCTTGTCGACTTCTCCTAACGTGCAGTTGAGATTGGCCTCGTCGCCCACGTCGTAGCGATCTTTCGGAGCGTGGATCATCGGCGTGACGCGGGGTTCTCCTGCAGATTCTGCGAGAGTTACGGAATATTGGCCCTCTAACATATCGTCGTATACGTCTTTTACTAAACGGGAGGGTGCGGGCTGCTTATGTCGAATTAGCTCTAAATCCAAAGCTCCGCCAGATATCGTCGGGTCGCGCGTAAGCCCAGCAGAAGAAGTAGATGGGGGCATGCGAGGAACAAACGAGAAACGAAGCGAGCGACGATCGCGAGCCCCACGACAACAACCGTGAGAAGCTCCCTTCGGCGTCGCGAATTCTTGCGGGTAGAAAACTATGGCTCTTGCCCTCCCATTCAAACGTTGCTAACCTGTCGGTCGATCTCTCTTGTTGGTTGTCCTCTTCGGCAGGTAGCGGTCCCCCATCACTAGCTCCTCCGAGAATCGGCCCTCGGTTTGAAGCGTGTATGCCATGCACCTGGAAAGCGTTTGCGTCAGATCGCCAGGAAAAGACGTCCTCATCATGAGCCAGGGTTCGCGAGGCTGTAAGGACTCACTTGAGCTCAAGGCGGCCTCGTGCGACGTCGGTTTGCCTCACGGTGAACTGTATGTTAGAGCTCATGGACTGCAACCCGTTGTCGTGACGCATCGCTCCCGAATGTAATATTTGGTGCAATCCGGAAGGCTGCCAAAAATAATTTTTTTGATCTCCAACCTGTTTCTGCTTACTCGACGACAGATATGAAAACATCGAGCTTCTGCCTTGACGATTTTCGCCGATGTAATCTCACGATCCTTCGGTCGTAGCCCAAACCGTTCGATGCTCCAGGAATCTCAGAGGTAGACTGCTCGCTTCGCTCGGCGCAGGAGCTTTCCGCTATTTTCGACGCTCCCGTAGGAGCTGTCGTCTACTCACCGTTTGATTATTGATGAACCAACGCAACATCGCTCGCGGTCTGGAGGGTCTTGAGTAACACGTGGCGTTGACAACGTCGCCGACGTGGTAACTATTTGACAAGCCCTGTATGACGGGTCCTTCCTCGGGGAGCACTGTACCACGAAAAACAGCGTCTGAGCTCAAGATGTGCTTCTAAAGCTCTCATTCTCATGGCGGCTTCCGCTCATTAGCGAATAATATTCGCTCCAGAATGGCGTTTACGCCGGCAACCAAAATTTTGACAATTCTCCGTCACAAGGACTGCAACAGAAGAGCTGCGAGTGCCAGTTCTTCGACAAGTCCCGGGCGCAGCGATTCTGACAAGAGATTCCGCCGGCGGTGATAATTCCCACCCAACGGGAGCTATACGCGCTCATCCGACGGCTCCCTTTCCGGTCAACGTACTTACGAATAATATTTTCTGACATTGGAGACTCACCGTAAATCCGCATTTCCTTCTCTCCGCGAACGGTCTGGTATGCGGGACCTTCGGTCGAGACCTCGCAGCCATAAACGCCTTCGGAGTTTATGTCGGTGCGCGCTAAATACACTGTATTCTTCGTCGACCTCGTGGGCTACGGAGGAAAGAAACGGACACGGTTAGCGGGAGCGTCAAGCTCTCGGCTCACGTCGCGACGCGTCGCCAAGGAAGTGTAACTTTTCGGCGTCGAACGACTCCTCGACGAATCTGCGGATGAGGAACGCGAGACGAGTGTGGCTCATCGGGAACCAAGGACCCCTGGGCGCGTCACCATCCGGTGCCCTCCAAATGTGGGGCAGATCACGGTAACGTTTAAATGTCACTTGGCCATGTGAGTCATTATCGATAGAATACGAACATAGCTTCATCTGATACATCGACGGCCGGTTTCATTACAGCGACAACATTGCTCCACCTACGCTCTGACTGTTCACGGTTCCCGAAGGCGAAGCAGCTCTACCACTGGATAATAATGGGGATAAAGGAAGGGGCGCTTGCGTCTACGTGGAGTGACGTGGCCGGACGACCCGGTCGCTGGGGTACAATAAAGTTAACATTTTGAAATACACAGAAGGCTTCATTTGAAGCCGGGCGTCGTTCGTTATTGCCTTAAACTTCGTGATGTTCCGACAAATTGCCGTTCGCCCACCACGCCAACTGTGGGCTCGTCGTTCACTGATCGAGCTGCTTCCAGACGATAGAGCCCGCCACTCAAAGTTCGCAGAGCCTTGCTCTCCAAGTTCGACTCGAACAATTCAGCGGACGAGTTTTGCTCTCGCCGAGTAGTACCCACCGCGCATTTTCCGTACGGACGATCGAGTCGATGCCGAAAGACTCGCGATTCCAGATCCAAGCTTTCTCGTCAGACGAGCATTGCAGAGAGATGATTCAGAATCGTATCCGGGGATCAAGATTCCAGGTAGGCGATACCAGCACTAGATTTCCCCCCCAGGATCAGAATGGTCCGCTGGATCTGCCTTCATTGACAGGGTTTCGCGGGACGTTTCCAAAACTCATCTAAATAGATACGCATTCGAATTCACGGCGTTTATGTAATTCTGCTGGGCGGGAGCTTCGGAATGATTCAGAACGGCGCTCCACAGAGACCGTCGCGAACTTTGATCCTCAGGGGGTCGAGGGTCCAGTCGGCGGGCGGGCGGGCGGGCTGGGTGACCGCCAGGTTGACAGCGTATTATGATTCGACGAATACCGCTCACTATTGCCCCAGCCGCTGCCTGACGTGCAATTATCCCTTGACTTGCTGCACACGTTCTCGAGCGTGTTTGAAATACTTTGCGAACAGAAGAGGGCACCAGTTCCGCTTTCGCTAGCTCTTGCCTCGATACTATGTACATTGGGGAGGATGAGAGTGGTGCAATGCTTCGAAGGTAAGCGAGCCAAGGCTCAAGAGAGCAGCCGTGGCTTCGGAGTATTCAAAAACTCCCACGCTCCGAGTGATTTTACTTCCGAATCACCTCATCTTGATCCGATGAGGTATTCTTCTTCCCCCCTCATCAACGAGGATGGGGAAAAGAGTCCAAGGGAGACTTTTTCGAATCATGAGAATTCAGGGACGTTTCGTTATCTCTGGCGCCGTCAAAAGATCAGCAGCTGATTTTCTCGAGGTCGGCAGGTCTCTCTTCTCCTTGTCTGATCTAGAACCCTAATTCATCCAGATCATGCCGGAAATTCCTCTGTCAGAGGTGAGGAGCATGCTTTCGGAACTCGCCCATAAGTCATGACTAATGACCGAATTCATACCACCTACAGATGGCGGCATACCGAGTCGAATTGTTGCTCTTATCAATCATCCAGAAGGTGCTGGAATTTCGAGACGGAGCCGGCAGCAGCGGACTCTGAGCAGCACTGATTCGCTGTGACGTCCCGACAACATGTATCCATTGCTCTCGTCCTCGTTAGTCGAGCCGGAGGATAATAAGCTTCATGAATAATGCAATACGAGTAAGCGCGACCAGTTGGTTCAGTGAGTGCAAGCGGCCACCAGCTCATGACTGTCGACACCGTCCCTGGCGTCGGGCGGGAGCATTATCCCGGTGATGATGATGATTATAATAATCATCATCGTCGTGATCGTCGCAGTCGTCCATGTGGCTCGAAAGCAGTCCGCGTGAGAGATGAAAGAGTCAAATTCATGAAGTTGATCGCAAAGAGCGCGAAGGGGATCAAGCGTGCAGCATCAATCTTGACCAGCTGCCGTCTACCATTAGACTGAGCCTCATTGCTCTTTTACAGTGGAGAGCTGCTCGGAAGAAGTCGGAGGCACCAGCCGCGGCAGGGACATACATTGTCTCAAATGGCTTCTTAATATGAAAAAGATGATCTTTATCGGGGGCATGGGACGACGCAGGAGGGCGTCGTGGATGAAGATCCACCTGACCCTGCGTCGGTCCGATCTAGCTTCCCGGGTCTCCTCCTTAGCCGCTCGGCTTCCCAATACTCTGGTACGAAAATCTGGCGCGCGAGCAAATGCGCGCTCGACGGGCGGGCGTTCGGACGGTCGGTCGGCTGGCCGAGGGCAAGGGCGGGCTGGCGGAGGACGGGGCGTGCGGGGCGAGCCCGGGGGCAGAGGGTGTGTCGTATTGTCCGTCACGTGCTGGGTGGAGTTCCCACATTCAAAAATAAGCTACTGAAGGGCCCTGGGGAGTCTCTAGGGGACTACGCGCACAGCCACCAACGATCGAGCTGGCAGCCCACTCAGCCCCTGTATGAGAGAAGACCAACCCGCGCTCCTGAGAGAAGCAGTTCGAGGGGCAGAAACTGACTGGATAGCTCGGGAGACCGTCACAACTACAGCGGTGAGCTAATAAATTCATTAAAATAAGAGAAGAAAAGCTTGACAACATACGACCAAAGACACGGTTCGAGCACTAGTAAAGGAATGAGGGCGTGTTCTCCATCATCTGGAGGAGGGAGAGAAAATAGTGACGAGTCTCTCAAATTCTCGCCTGCTCAGTGTCAGCAGATGCCAACGCGCCGTCCGCGGAATCGGCTTTCTCGTCAGCTCATTAAATGAGACCAATATTCGCACCGTAGAGTTTTTCTCTATCTCAACACGATCATGATGGAGGTCTGCTCTCCCCTGATCGTAGCCCTTCACCACTACCCTCGCCTTCTGAGGTTTTTGCCTCAGTCTAAACATAGACCCAATGGATAACGGGAGATTAGCGCATGGATTCAGGAATCGAGGACGCTATTACTGATTGACGAAGCAGAGGTCACGACAAGGCCGAACATCGGTTTGACGAGAAAGAAGACATGCACCGCAGGGATGGGAACAGCAACGGCACCATCACCTGCAAGGCCAGAGATCCCAAACAAAGAACGGACGAAATGAAGGGGACCGGAAAATTTTTAAGTAAACGTGAGGCGGCCAGTTCTCTCTCTGTCATCCCTTGATCCTGAATCCTACGCGGCTCGTTGTCTGTGTCGCTGGCGATAATGATTACAGTCACTGTCGACGGCAGATGAAAAGACGAAAGAAGAAATAATTTACGAACAACCATCCATGCCCCGAGCGTCACCAACGGCGCCGGGTGGGGACACCGGCTCCGCCGACAGCATGAGCCGCGGTCGTCCGAGATCACAGCGTGCAGCTTAGAGGATTTCTCCAAGACGAACAAAACGCAATTGAGCTGCTGCTGCTGGAGAACTACCTCAAGAATCTATCGAGCCCACCGCTGAGCTCCATATCCTCCCGGTGCCCTCCCTCGACAACCCGACGCCGGAATTATCGGCCGATTGCAAGCTTTCCCCATGCAAATATGCGGGGTTTCCAAGTAGGCATCTGACAGTGTCAACTGGAGTAACGGCTAGAATAACAAGAGAGGTGTGTCTCGATTTTTCTGGAATCGGAGCGATGGTCCGACGACTGCTAGTTCGCGATGGTAGTCGCATGTCCGGAATCTCTCCCTTCTATTGCGTCGGTGAGCCTTGCGTTACGACACGTTGGCTCAAATATTCAAGCATATTCTCTCGGGTACTCACGTCAACAAACATTCCCGGCAGTTCATACACCTGTCCCGGCATAGGATCTGACGGGAGATATCTGAAGAATTCGATGTTATTCTTGTACCATTTCACTGAGTACAGGGTTTCGCTGTCGAGGTCATATTCGCACAGGAGTCGCACGGCGTCCCCGCTCTGAACGGATCCTGGCACGTGTAGAGCTGTCAATTTCAATCCTGAAAGAGGAGAAGGTCAACTCATGAGAGAAATATCTGGGAGCGGCGGCCTCGCGATGAGGATCGAAGCTCCGATCGCACGTGTATACTGCCTCGATTAGAAGACTTCTCCAGGAAGTCTCTTATCTTATGGCCTTGAGAATATCAGTTCGAGAGTTTCCATCGATGAGAATGACGTGACCTAGCGAATGTCTTCTCGGGAACTCTGCCCGATGTACGACGATGAGACGAATTCACAGCATCTCTCTCGACTCTAGATTACCACCCAGACGTCGCAGAGCTCGTTGAAGAAAGAAAAATGAGAAAACGTTTCGTTGAGCCGCGTCTTGGGAGCTCCTCTTTTGCAGACGGTGTTGTCTCCTGTCATTGTCAAGAGAAGCTCGTGCGTTCGCGTGTGTTCGTCGAGAGACTACAACAGTACAAAAAGATCCTGAGTGAAGCATAGACTGACTCGGCGATCGTGCTGAGCCCCTCGAAATTCGCAATGCCCGCATGATGTGCGAGAGAACGACATCGTATTTCAGGTGTTGTTCTACTGCGTCGACTTTTTGCCGAACGCTCCATCAGCCCTTGATCGGCGAGCTACTCGATGACGAAGGCGGTCTAAAGTCGTCGGTCTACCTTCTCCGCTGTAGGGCGTACAGCAGACGAACGTGCAGGCGAACGAGCGGCTCTTAAACAATGTTTCCTTATTAGCCTCGGTCACGCCAGTATGTGCGCCTACCCTTCGAACTTCATCTGCACGAATTAAATATGTTCGACGAACAGCAAATGGAACGAGCGAGCCAATCCGGTCGTCTTTGATATTTTGAGAAAATTCCCTTAAGCTCAGTCGGTTTCGTCTTTGGAGGAAAGTCTGTGATACCAAGCTAATATGACGTCCATGCCCCCCACCACAATCTCGGGATTCCGGAAGATCGATTCGCCGTTGTTAAGAAGTTACCTTAATCGTCGATAATACGAATATTTCCAATTATTGGAAGTAGGCGCCGAGAGGATACAAGACACAATTTCGTGAACAAGCCTGATGGAGACCCCCGGTGTAGGATGTGTGCATTCACCACATCGTTTTGGGATCCGGCAGCTCCTATTAAAAGCAGTCGTAGTTATCTTTTGAGTCAACAGTGACTCCGCCCTCACCACCCTGGATCCGGCACCTGCCCTACTACCTTTGTTCTCTTGTCCGTCGCCGCTTCTAATATACAGCACGGCCACCCCCACCGCAGCCACAATGAGCCAGAGACAGCGGGATCGCTGACCAGCGATTCCGACCACCCCCGACGGAAAGACATGGCGGGCGAGCCGCTGCTTGGACTGGCACCCACCCCACCTGGCTGGGTGGCGCCTCTGCCAGGAGTGCGGTGTTTCTCTTCATCAAACAAGTTGTACACTTTCTCTTTTTGATGGCACATTAGAGAGTGCTTGCCAATGAAATGATGATCGCCTGTACCGTGCGCTGGTGATCAGAGAATGCACCCGGCTCTCTGGACAGAAACCAAGAGCTCGTTCATTGTGCTGCAATCATTCGGAACAAGGCTGACGTCCCGAAGCCATTCGACCCAAAGCGTGCAATGACTGTAAGAATAATGGCAGTGATCCGATATTCTGGTGACTCACTTCATCAATATGGGTTGGAACCCGAGCTCCCTCGAGCCTATTTATTCCCTGTCCCATATATGAAGCTCCAGAAGCCTGTGATGATCTGGCCTGGAAGACTTGCTGTCCTCGCTGTCAGGCTCAAGTTCTCCGGCTGTGTGTCATTGAATCCATCCGCGAGACTTCTGAGCAGCATCAGAATCTCCACGCACTTGAGCTCGTCTCGTTGACACCCCGCGCGAGAGATCCGCAGCTGGGCTCTCACGACGCGGGACGAGAATCGCCAACGATGGAAACGCAGCGATTTTGAAAGCTCGCTACGAGACTCAATGCTCATTCGGGATCAGGTCTTGGCGTAACAAGAGAAAAAATGAGGCACCGACATAATCGAATTAGCTCTCGATTTGCGTTGTCGATGGCCATCGTACGCAAATAGATGTGATTCGTGTTCCACAACAGTCGAACGACTACCGAAACCTACTTTGGGCGTGGTTTCCATGGCGTGATTGAGGGCTCTCCTTTGACTCTGACCACGACATTCTCGGCCCCGTTCTCCGCGGGCACTCACACACCAAGAGAGACTGCGCTCCATCCATCTACTTATCGAGACGATACGCCGGAATGCCGCGAGACTGTCACACTGTCTAGCCAACGGACATCTATGCCCGATGATTGCGGGGTTCGATTATCCTCCGCAGGGGTCTGTCGCCGCGAAGAGGAATGACCGTCGACTGACGTAAACGTTCTGAGGCTGAGGAATTTCGAGAATCACCAGACAAATTCAGCGATCCTGCGGATCGATAGTCTCTGTCGTGGGATCGGGAACCGGATATCTTCAATAACATTGGCGGATCTTGAATCTAGCGGCTTATCTCAGTCGTAGGATTCGACGTTACCCGATGCAAGCAAAAGTTGTCGAACTCAAGGATCGACCCAAGCCGCATCGGGTCTCCTCTCCATACTTATCGACAAGGACTCGGCATCTCCTTGCTTGTCTCAGGACATCGGGAAGGAAGCGAAACGACTCTCGAAGAACATCAAACCCAAACATCAAATCAATGTCGTGCCCTAATCGTCTGGCGATTATTTTTTAACGGAATCGCGCTTCGGGGTAGAAATGGACCCGATGTGATGACGGTTCTCATCCGCCACAGCGGTCAAGTGGTCTACGGAGTGCACTAACTCGGAACAATGGAGCGCTTTAGAGCTCCCCGCGGACTTCAACTCAGTGGCCACAAGTCTCGAAGGTCCTGCAGTGGATACGAAACGGGGCACCGAGTGCGTGCAAACTCCGACTGCCGACTTTCTGAACGAATGGGATTCGAGAACGATTTTTTTTCCAGCCGGTGAGTGAGACGCCCCATGTCTTTCTAGCTTTCATCGACAAGACATGTCATGCAGAAAGACATGATTTCCCTCTGTCGACATGTGTCATGTTGTTCTTGAGCATGTCTGATTTATCGACTATTCCGCCGAGTCCTTCCCTTTATGGTCTAGTCTAGGGGACGAATCCCCCCTCCAAAATGCCGCCGATCGAGGACGAACGAGAGAAATCTAGAACTTCGGTGTCAACTGTTTCGATTCGGCACTGATTTTCTTTCCGGGAGTCAAATAAATGGCCTCGTCTGATATATCTCTCGCTCTCCGAATGTGTTCGGCTTACCGTTTATCCGAGCCGCTTGCGCGGCCAAGAGGACCGCGATAAGAGCAGAGCTAGTCCATGGCGTCGAACAAGTTCCGGAAGGCATGTTGACGCTGAGATTTATCCACGTGGGTAGTTGCTTGTTGACAGCGGAACGCACAAATTTCAGCGACACGAGTCACAATTCTCACTTTTGAACACCGTCCGGCGGCACCTCTCGGAAATCAGCAAGGCGGGTCTGTTTCGGAAAACGCACGTGCTGCTCCTTTCAACCAAGAGAGGATGGCCCCGTTTTCCGGTAGCCACCAAATATCGTTGACGTAGGCAGGTCTCGTTCGGCTCGATTCAACACGGTCTCCACACGCACACCGAAGGGTCTGAAGCCCATTGGCCTCAAAACATGACGGGAAAACCAAGTCCCGCCTCCAGGAGAGGGGCCTGAAGGAGAACCGCCCGTTCGGAGGGAGAAGGTAACGCAAGGACGTCCACTATAAAGGTGAGCAATGAGATCTCACGAATTTTCGGTGTTGAACGTTATCGAGAGCGCTTCCCTGAAGCCTAATATTTGTAGAGAAGCTGTTGCTCCGAAAAATCTGCAAACATGATGCTGATCGTGACGTCGCTCGACTGGCTAGCGACATGAGGAGGCTATCGAGGAACTCGATGGGAACGAATCCCCTACGCAGTATCGATTCTCCTCGAGCTTGCAAGTCTCTCGTGATTCTATGCTATCGACTCACTCTAATCCAAGTGGATTCCGACAGTCTGACCAGCCAACTCCTAATCATCAGCATTCAAGAAGGATGCGAAGACTCCGTTGCACTCGGAAGAGCTGATTGTGGATACGGAGAGCGATGCGGTAAATGAGTCCCCGGTCGGACAATAACGGGATCCTTCTGCTGCTACTCCCGATTCCCTGTTGGAGTATTCACGACGAATGACGGAAGGGGCTCCCTCGCCGCGTCATTGGAGCGCGGAGTGGAGTCGGGCTCAAGCGTCAGATCATTTTCCTCAGAAGAGCTCTCGCACGATCGATACCCGAGCAGAGGGCATGGTCTCTGTCACTCGCAGTATGGAAGCAGCTCTGAAGTCGAGCAGATGAGGAGCTATTCCTACCTCAGCTCTGCTCATCTCCGATATCATGACGTCAATGATGGAGCCCTATTGAACTGGTCCACAGAAGGAGCTCTCTGAACGCAGATTCGCAGGACCTCGAGCGCACTTCGAAGGGGCCGGAATTTGTTATATATGTATGTTGCTTGCTCTTGCAAAGAGCTGTCAATCATGATTCATTCAAGATATATTTATCAAGTTTCCAAGTAGATTGACTGGATGCCTATGTCTGCGTTGCTTCCCTGAGGCAGAGTCACAGAACTCGTCGAATGAGTTCTCACCGTGGCGCCTCGCTCACTGCTCAGAATTATGATGCATGTCCAAGATCGTGATACCGTTATTGCTCGTTTGTCACGCATGAAGAAGAGCTGTCATCCTTAGTACGTAGAGCGGAGCCCTCACTCGAATTTATGTTCTTACCTTCCTATGCAGTTACTAGTCTTACAGGATCCCGATAGCCGAGAAGCATCAACCGACTCCCATAGTGTTATTTTGGTTTGTCCCCATGTTTATCGTGGACATCGATGGACTTCTTGGATCACAAACGTTGTTCCTTCCATTGGAGTCACCGAGCGGCATCATCCACTGCATACCTAAGTTCTTGGTTCGACTCTCCATCTTCAGATGACGCGACTCTCCACTCCAAGCGGCGGCTTCTGTATTAAAACTTGAACGACGAAGGTCACCCATCTGCGTTCGCGAGAGTCATGATTTCCTGTCGACACTAGGATCGCTGAGGGACCATTTTGTATTCACCTATACTGCGATCGAGAGTTCCTCAGGCCATGCTTCACTGTGAGTGATAATTGACGGATTCCGGCTTCACCATGCTTGGAGTCTGGATCCAGGAGCTTCGGAGCGCCCCCGCCCCCTTCCGATCCTATTCCTCTAGTAATTTAAAGCTGAAATCTATTCCCTGCATATTCTCGGACGAACTCTCTCTCATAGATCCCATCATTCTCGGCGTCTCCCGCGATCGACGCTTGAACCCCTCTCGGGGAAGCACTGTCTTGAGCCTTCCTCAAACATTCTGGGGGGGATAAGGCAGATCTTCCTCCGATTTCTCGGATGTTTCTCAAACCGATGCACCTTTGAGCCTTCTACGAGCTCACCGATTGCGAGATGAACGAAATGAGTCGAGTCGAGTGAGACCTCCTGGTTGAACAAGGTATCTATACCGACTGAGAATCTCCTGCAGCTCGAGGAAGTCTTCTGTCAAAATAGACTACCTAAGTCCCGCTGCTCGCCTGAAACGTATTCAGGACACATTGAACGGATCTGAAAGTACCTACAACATCGATTGCTGCGAATACGAATTATCAAGGAGTCCGGATTTACAGAGAGTCGAGATCAGAGAAAAGACCGAGAAGCCGAATCTGCGAGCCGCCATTAGCTCCCCCTACGTATGTTTTTCCGGACTCGAAAAGTCTGCCGCCGATATGGGGTCTCGTTCCGCGACTGGCTGAGACTCATCGGAATCTCAATCTTCAGGGGACCTCCCGATCGGCCAACCATGGGACACTGGGCGAATCCTCCGAAAGGGACCTCATTGATCATTATCTGAGCGATCGAATTCGGATTCCGCTGCTCTCGAGCCTTGGAGATCCTGCCATGCTATTTCTTTGATACCGATAAGGATATTTGCGGCAACTCGATGAAATGAAGTAGCTGAAGGGTTGAGCGAGACAGAAAAGAGGCTACAAGAGGCGCAGCAAAGGAGATTGTGTTCCGTCATACGTATGTGTATGTACATCCATGAAGATAGTCGGATTTCCATGGGACAACGGATCTTCAGCCAGGGAACGTCGCTTCATACTCGAGACAGATTCGAGGCTTCTCGCACAATTTATCGGAGAGCCGCGCGTTTGGGGAGGATCCTTCACCCTCCTTGTTCTCCCTGTGCCGCTATCATCTGTGATGACCGAAACTCTGAGTCTTCCGCACCAGACAGAAAAGGCGAGAAACATTTTTTAAAATTAACATTGTTTATTGTCTCTTATCGTCCATCCTTACACCATGCATCCTTCCATTTCCTTCCGTATTCTTTCCCCGGGAGTTGTGTCATGTTCATTTCCGATCAGTTCTCGCGAGATGATGATTCTCGTCGACATGGAATTTCTGAGCTGCGGTTCCTTCCCTTCTCGCTCCTCATCCTTTTATCACTCAATGACTTAGAAATTGCAAACGTCTGGTCTGTATATCCTAGATAGGCTCATTCACTTCGATGAGGACGAGGTGCTCTGAGTGAGTCCGTGAAACCTTCGCGTCGCTTTATCCGTTCCAATTTTACGAATTGCATTCACAAAACACGTGGGGAAATTCTTGAGTTCAACAGCTTTTCCGGTAGTCTTTCTCTCTACACTCGTGACAGCGACTCGAATTTTAGGTCAATCCTTCCTTCTGATCCAATTTCTCTCAGTCTCTCATACGTTCAAACCATTATCGCAGACGAGGGAACTAAATGGGAGGAATATTCGCAAATTATATAAAACCTACTACGATCCTTAAATACATAACTAAGAGATTACAGAAGGGAAAAGATCCAAAGTAGCTCCTACACGTTCTACTTGGCAAAATCTGCTCCTTCGACTCTCAGCGAAATTCCGATCCGCATCCAGGGAACTCACACTGCACTGGGCACAACTGATGAAATCCATGCTCCATCTCTATCGGCTGCTGATAGGTTGTCCACAAAAAATGGACGCGAAACTGGAGTCATGATCTCTCATTTTAAAGCTTCCTCTTTCATTGGGAGTGGGCGTCGCAATGCGACCATTCAAAGCTTGTGTCAATAGGGACAAATTGCACTGAACCCGACCGCGCAGAAGGAATATTGCACCAAAAAGCTGTCTATAAGCCCGCGCTCTCGGAATCCGTCCTACAAGAATCATCGAGGTTCTTCCCATGATGCTCGCATAATTTCGATTTCGCAGACGTGGAGTTCGCCGAGGGAGATCTTTATCGCATGAGGAGGCGAGACTCGGTGCCCCAGCTCGAAGCTTCTTTTGCAGCGACCGGGCCTTCCTCCGGGGATCTCGACCTGATTTGAGACCGTAAACTCGAATTCTACATTTATTCCCCACGTCACGTTTCGCTCAATATCCAGTCTCGCTCACCGATGTCCTAATCCGTTTCTGAAACTCGTCTCGTCTTGGTCATGGGGAGTCCTCCGTCCTCCTCTTCGGATCGACTGTTCTGTCCTTCATCACCGGATTTCTACAATCAATCAAACGGTTCCAAGGAGCCTGCTTTCCGAAGGCATGACCGTATCTTCGACTCGCCAACCGAGCCATTTCAATCAGAGGAACTATCTCAGCACATGGAGTGCTGCCGATAGATTTCCGATGGTTCCGAATCACCTTTGAGTGGATCGGTTCGCAATCACTGATCATGGGAGGAGCCAGGCCAGAATTCGCACGAGATTCCGGGCTAGCAGAAAGAGTATTGGCCAAGAAAATCTCACCGGCTGTCAAGCGTGATGAATCGATTCACCACTATATCGGTCAGACCCGCCCTCAGATATCTCCTATGAGAGTTGTCATGTTGTGAAGAAGAGCATCGTGGTGAGGTGATACACTCCGTTCTCCGTACTTTACCCTCGACAGAATATCTAGGAAGTGTTGAGAGCTTTCTCTGAATAAATCCGACTCCATGTTCCGCAAACCCCTTGAATCAGTCGGCGCGGTCGTCCCTTTTCTTGCTCACAGTGGACAGCGGTCGGATTATTGTCACATTGCTGAAGATGCAATCGCTCTCTTCATGATTAAATATTTGCTAGTAGTCCATTCTATTTCAACAAAACAACGCATTAAACTCAACCAATATAAACTCAATAACCTGATTCTGCTGGATGGTTTCCATTGCGATGTTGGAGCTACTCCGATCGGCGGATGAGAGTAGCGTTGGTCCGAACACGATCGCGAGGTTTTGGATGTGCATCCGGTTACTGGAACTGTATTCTTTGACTCGGAGAAGGTGCTCAAGCAGAAACCGCAGCGTATCTCGATTGACTGGCGGCAGTTCCTTGAGAATGTTCTCGAATGTTTTCAATTTGATCTGACGCTCCTTAATCTGAGTTGCCTGAAGGAGCCGATCGAAGAGGTTGAAAGGTATGAGGGGCTCCTTCATTTCACGGAAGAACATCTTCAGTGCTCCTGTGAGTACGTGCACGTCTTCCTCTCTTTCGAGAGCGCTGTAATCGTCGATGTTGATGCTGAATCGAACTTTCTGAACCTGGGAGAGATTTCCCGAAGCTCGGTAGATGCCATCTGCCCGCATGTCCTTGTTCTCGATGGCGTCGATGCATCGAACGACGAATTTTGGCACCGTGCTGCGCTCCCGGTTACACAATGCGGCTAAGCTGCAGCCGAACACCGGTTCATCCTTCATAATTCCTGTGAATAGCATGAGATCGAGCGTCAGCGCACAGTGACTCGACCGGGTTACCCGGAGCGTGTCGGATTATGGGGTTTTCCATCATACGATTTGTAATAAGTATCTTGGCGGGCACTATGCATCACGTTTTCAGAGCCCCAATCTCCTATAGGGTACATGAGCTCACGATGCGGTATCACAGATCCTCTCCCGCGCGAATGGGAAAAGAGGTCCTTCCCTTGATTTCCGATCGACTCGGGAAAGAAAACGAACTTGCCTTTCTCTCTGAGCATTTCGGGAGTCGGCCTCCTCAAGAAAAACATCTTCAACCTGTCACCGATTCTTCGCTTGCGTTCGTTGGGACTCAGTGTGACGAGATCTGTCGTGGAACCTTTCTCAGATCCAGTTGCTTCTTGGAGTGCCGGGCCCCCTGAGATCGACCCCAAGCCCCCGCTTGATCCTACCGGCAACGTGTTTGACGGCCTAAGCAGTTTGATGGATTTAGATCGCAAAACTTTCTTGGACCGCTTCAACGTGTCTTTGGTTAGGGTACCTGTGGGGGAATGAGAAGTGTTCGGAGAAAGAGCTTCGAATCGATTTGCAGGGGGAGGACCGGACAGAGAGGGTAAAATATGCCGAGGGGAATCGGAGGAAATCTCGGGGACAAACTGCTCACCGACAGAGAAGTCCCTCGTGGTCGTTGAACATGCAGCACCACCGGGTGCTCTGCCTTGCGGCGTCCTAGCCTTGAGGATCTCGCCCGAGATGTCGTAGCCAAGCGGGAGATGGATGATGCATCCCTTGATGGACTCAAACCACTCCTTAGAAGTCAGGACATTATCATCTTGGAAGAGCATCTTCTGCCCTTGGACTGTGGAAACTTGGAAACAATTTTTTCTCTTCGACTTTTCGGGACACCACTCGATTAAAGCTCCGGGAAGAGCGAGTCGACTTTGGGCGCCTTCTCCTGGCGTGGGCTGCTGCCCGCTCTGAGCGTCTTTGTACACGAAGAGATTCTTCGACGTCAGGACCAGAAAGCAGCTAACCCAGTTCTTCTTCTGAACTTTCTTGCCCGCTTTCACCAGATCGGCTTTGTTCAATGTGCCCTAGAAAGGAAGAATCGGCATCTCAGCGTTCGGAATGTACTCAGGGGCGCACGGGAAGCCACGGACGATCATCTGACCGATAATCGGGAGTGCTAGAGCGATTGCACGGTGATCGAGCCTCACCTGTCGTTTGACCGTTTCCTCGATATCTCCAATGTTTGTGAGTTTCTGCACGTTGAGTACTTGCGTCCCTTGACCAGAAGGTAATCCATGGATGATGTCGACCGACTTAGATCTCCAATCGAGGTCCGACAAAATCATCGACCGAGTCTTAAGAGAACGCAGCGAATTCTGCAAGAGACACTCGCGTTCATTCTGGGATGTGGCGGCTTCACACGAACGAGCGTCACTCTTGCGATCGCTGAAAGCCCGCCGAAGTCTCGTCCACATTGTGGCTATCACGGATCAAATGAAGGATCGCAAAACTATCGTTTCTCCTCGCATTCCGCTTTGCACCACACTCCCGCGGACGGTCCCGGTGTGTACATGGTCTGGATTTTATCACGAGAAGCATCCACAACGAAAGATCTCAGAGAATTGGATTGGCATGCTCTCACAAATTCAACCGGTAACGTCATCGCACCGACTGGGACTGCGATATCAATCGGTACGCTCACAGGGTCCGGCCCGACATTTTACCGTGACGCCATGTAAACGACGAGTGTATTGCTTGTGGTCCAATCGGTGACTCAGAGTCGAACATGGGACAGGCATCGAAGGTTTTGACAGAGCAGAGGACCGCTACAATTCAAAATGGGAGAACGAACCGCGAGGAAATCCTCCCTTGGAGTGAGAACGGTCTCCACCTTATCCTCGAGGATCCCGCTCGGATTAAGTCTACGGCTGACAATAGGATCGAAAATATTTTGTTATTCCTTCGACGGGTATTTAGCATTCCGCTGACCAGCTGACTGACTCATCGGTCGCATAGCCGAGTCGGGAAGTGTCACTAATTTGAAATTACTTTGATATCTGTGACGGAGTGATGGAGGCACAGATTGATAGCGCTGCGAGCATGCATTCGAACACGTATGGCGGCACCGTGTAATGATGGACCACTGTTTTCCTTGTTGATTCGATGCGCGAATCAGAATAATGCGGGTAATCCGCGTAACCGGGTCAAAACAGTTTTTTATTCCGCTGACCACGGAGCACAAGCGGAAGGTTACGGAGTGAATTCGTCGTTCCGAAGCTACCAGTGGTATACTGTAGTCCAGGACAGATTAATTTGGTAGTAGACGACAAGCGTGAGGAGTACGGAATTCGGGAACCATGCCAAATCTAGAACAGTTATCTTACTGGAGCAAGTAGCTCTCCACGAGGATTCCTGCTAAAGACGGCACTTACTTGGGGAGTATTATCATCTGCAGTCCTCTGCTTGCTCCTGTTTGCCTCGGCAGCTATATTCGAATTGCTAAGGCTTGAGGTGACTGCTACCAGCTTCGGACCGGCGTTCTTCGGTGCCCCACCGGACGGCAAAGTTTTCGTTCTCAGTATCGACGTCTGTTCCGCTTCGTTAGAATGCCGCAGTACTGTTTTTGAACAATCGTCATCCAAGTTTTTCTGAAGGAGAGTTGAACAAAAAAATTATTCTTCGCCCGATGCTCCAGGTCTGGCGAGGACGTTCCACATCGAGAGCCGCATACGAAGCCTTTTGTCTTCGAGAACATTGCTCTAGGAGGGGATTGAATTCTTCGCTCCCATCTTCCTTCCGGATAGATAGGAGCGGCATGGACAAAGGTAACAGCTATCCCTCTGGACTCCGGGCCCGGGAGCAAGCACAGCTTCTTTCCACTGTTTTCCAAGAGCTGAAATAGTTCGGAGGATCCGCAACTGATCCGAATCGAGGAGTCCACTTAATCGATGACGCATGATCTCTCCACGTACGACACGGTACGTTCTACCCGATGATCGAAACGATTGGCTCCGATCGAGCAGTTCTTTCGCGAACAAAAAGACAGGCGAGCTTTACTACTCGAGGTCTTCCAAAGCAATAAGCGAGTATAGACACAGAATGCGACGACGAAACTCCAGAAAGAAACGAGAGACGACTCGACAAGAATCCGAAATCAGGGAGTTGCCTCTTCCAAGATTTCTACAAGCATAGTCGAAGCAGAGTATACAGCACATGAACGTCGTGCTGAGGTCATAACTCGCCTTTCGTCGCTGCGGAGGTCGCGGCGCCACCTTGTAACACAAATTAAGAATGCCCGTTAATTAGACTGAATGTTCGCGTCTATCTCCGTTCCGAAACAATGCCAAGAACGATTCTCGGCGCCGCCGCGCCTGAAGGGTGAGCGTGGAGCGTTTCGAACCAATCGAGAATCTTTCTCGAAAGCATTTGCTCCTCAGTCTCATATTCCAATAATGATGCTCTTGTTGTTTTCACTTAATTATTAGGCTCAAGTTCGCCCCGTTTGCCGCCAAGCACCGAGAGAAGAACGGCGATTCCGCAAGCAGCATGTTCTCTGATCATTCTGCCCGCCCTGGATGCTTCTCCATCTGAGATTGCAGAAGGAAAATCCTTCGGAAGAGCTGAACTGCGAACACTCTAGAGGGCGGGCGACGGGGCGGGAGCTTCGATCCGATCAATATATACAGTCGCCACGGTGTTCAAACTTGACCGACTTCGGAGTTCTCAGAAGGCTTCTCTAGCCGGGTCGACGTTGCGATTTCTGTGTGTTTTTCTGACTACTTCTGTACGTTCTGACAAATGCAAACCTTTTGTCTTTGAGGAGGTAATGGGACCACTTTCGGAAGCTCCCACGCTGTTCTTTGGGTTCCCTCTTGATAGAAGTATATTCTTCCGTCGCTGTCGTAACTGCTGCACCATTTTTCTTCGTTAAGATCGTTGACGAAATACATCGATCCACTTATGTCGTCGTAAACCTGCGGAAAGAATTCCCGTATTGTCAGGGATCCCCATCATCTCTCGACAACTATCCTTCGGACGAATCGTGGTCGGGAGAATCAGGAACCTGAACGGATCCCTCCCCGCCGGAACGTAGTCAGATCGCCCCACTTAATCACGACAAGGGTGACATCTCTCAATTCGTCCTGGCACTGATTTCTAGCAGCGAACCGAACGCGAACTCGTGAATAATTTACCACAAAGGAACTTCCAACACATGAGGCTCGGAGGAAGCACCCCCCGCAAATCACTCAGGAGTTCGCTATAGGATCAAAGAGCAGGGCGAACAACTCGCGGTCTACTCAGAATCGACCGATCTGGAGACTGAAGACAGCGCCGTCGATCGTATCGGCTTATAAGGATGGCCGGCCTTCTCCGTTGATGCATCGCTTTAGCTGAAGGCAGATAGCGGATGACCGGCGGATGTGGACAAATTAGCGTGGACCACGGCTTAGGCTACTAAGCGTGCGAGGCTCCCGGTCCATCCCGATTCGAGGCGTTCACGAGGTCACGGAACGGAAATCAGTAGCTCATACCGAAGCAGCGCCACGCTCTAGTAACGCTCATTGTCAAGAGACCCACTGACTCAGTGGCTATTTTTCGCAGTCCTCCGGAAAATCGAGCCGGTGCTTGAAATTCAGTCAAATGTTTCCAAGACCCCGGGCGGTCTAACAGACGAACTTTCACAACAGCATAGACCCGAGCTGTGCGGGCTATCGCGTTCATTCAGGGTCTTTAAAAAGCGCTATTAGACATTCGGTCACCCAAATTCGTGTCCATCTAACGGGCGCGGGGGGAATGAAAGCATCGGGGATCGTTTATTTTTCTCAAGATGAAGTCTAACACTTCTGCGAATGAGCTTGATTTCCTTTCTGGGCTTTCACGGTATATAAGCCCGTTAAACGCCTCATATTGGTTTTCACGCAAGAAAAACCCGAGTTCTCCGTTCACAATCCCGTTTCGACCCCTCCCCAGATACTAACCTTGCTCCAGCCCGGCACCGACATCTCAGTGGGACTGGGAGGTGGTGACGGCATGCCCTCCATCGAGCTGTCCAAACCCTCGACCGAATCCACAGACTGTGTGAGTCGTTGACTAGAATACTTCCTCCGGGTTCTCGGAGGTTTCCATGAGTGTTCTCCCGTTACATAATTATAGTAGTAGGGACGACCGCCTTCGGAGCGATATTCGCCCCAATGATCTGAGAGATATCTGAAAGACGGTTGGGTTTTCTCAGCAAGAACCTAGATGAAAAACACCAATCTCTAGGCTTCCGCGCAATTTCTGAGCGAAGCATAGCTCTGGAGCGACACAATGAGAGCATGCCGAATCCTTGGACCTTTTTCGCTCACCTGACGGGATCTTCGTTCGGAGACGGAAACGGTGGCGTCGTTGTTAAGGTATAATCAAGCCCTGCGTGATTTCCTCCGTGACGTCCATCCGGAGACGGAGGCTGAGGTATGTTTGCGTAAATCGGTTGTCCTTCACTGCGTGGCCTCGTCGACGAAGACACGACCGCGGAACGAGGAGCCGACCGAGGAGGCAACTGGATAGGGTTGAATTGGAAGCCAGTCGGAGAGCTCGAAACCAGATCGGTTTCATCTCCGTCGTCGAGATCAGATCTGCGACCGTGAAGAGAACAATGATTACTCAAGTGCAATCAGTCCCGACTCATTGCGAATTTCCAGTCCTGGGAGACCGCTCGAGTCACATAGAGTTTCCGAACACCGTACACTGAGAGGCACGCCCGGCCACCGGCCGGAACTCCGGCTCTGGCCGACATAGCTTGCTTACGTCGGACGGTCTCGTTTCCCAAACACGTTACGACAAAATATTTACTTTCACCGCTGATCTCCACAATACAACGAGGAAGGCATCCTCGTGAATCGCTTCGCAATCGAACTGGTTGACGACGAAACGATGAGCGCGTGATAGACGACCGATTTGCGAACGAGTTTAGCCTGCCATAATCCTCGCCGCCAGATTCGACGGTAAAATAGGCAACCAGCAGACACGAATAATTATCCATCTGTTTCGGTCCCGGTCGGAGACCCACTCGCAGCCATCGATTCCCCCGGAGTTTCCGAGACTTTCCCAGATCAGGGGAGAGTGACACGTGGAAGATGGCGAATGACATCGAAGCTGGGAACCAGCCGGAAACCGACCGGGAACCGTGTCTTGTGCACGTATCGTCATCGATTGTGTGTTCCACAAGTGACTCACCCAGTCTGCTGGTTTTCGATGAGAGAATCCTCGTCGCTCCGGGGCTCGCTGTCCTCATCAAGCAGTTCTCCCATTTTCTCTCGTCGATGCCGTAATGCCTCGTCGAGAGACATCCGGAATCTCCGTTCGAGTGCCTGGCCGAAACCGGGACCCGGACTCGGGCTGCTGTCCACATCGAGATCGTTGTCGTCTGCTGGGTGCACCTTCAAAATTAACTAGAATCATTAGTCGTCCGATCGTCGCTCCAATCCCCAAATAGGGAATACGAAAGCAGAACAGGATGGCCAATAAATCATACGGAACATTATCCGTTTTCCTCCGGGGAGAACACAGACAGAGGAACAGGTTCGGGCCGTGCGATTCTCAGCGAACTAGCTTGATGAGCAGGCGACCGCCCCGGCGCAGCGGGAGCCTTCCCCTTCTCATCGACAGCGGAGGAAAATAGAGATCTCTCCTCCCTCTTCACCTCGAAGTTCTTCGGCTCCGGAATGGATGATGCAAATGAAAAATCGCCAAACATACGCGGTATTTGGAAGTCAAGCAGAAGCAAGCTACACCCAAAAAGCAGGCATTCGGCAAAGATGTCACAAACAAAAGCAGGCACAGTCATCGTTTCCTTTCAACCATTTTCTGTTTTACTTTCTTTCCGACTTTATCGGCGTTGCGTCCGGGAACACGGATCGAAACCAGGTCTGAAACCCGCCCAACACCGTGTTCCCAGCGAGCACTAACCTCTAGACTAGCTTGAGCAAACAGCGTGTTTGGCGGACTTGAATGCGAGTGCTTGACTCCTGCCCTGTCTTGCACCCCCACGTCCTTAGTTTGTTGCTGGTGCTGTTGTGGCTTTTTCTGTTGTTGTTGTTGCTGTTGTTGTTTTATCACATCGGTTTGACTTGATTTGCCTCGAGTTTGTTGAAGCTTCAGGGAACTCCTCGGAGGTGGTTGTGGATGTTGGTGGGGATAATCTCTTTCGAGCGGCTCCGGAGGGGTGTCGTCGTCGAGGGTATCCTTCGAGCCCTTCGAATGGTCTCCCTCCTGGGAACTCTTCGGCGATTCCAACGACGACGCTCTCCGCTCAAGAGAATCCTGTCTCGAATAGTCCAGCTGCAAGCAGCATTCCCGAGTCATTCTCTCACTCGAGCTCACACTCCTTCCTCACGACTTCACTATCCATCCACCCGTGCCCTTCGAATAACGATCCTCATCATCGTGGTCACAATCCAAGCACCGAGCACAACTCGTATCGGGCACAGATCCCATCCACGACACCCTTCGACCTGACTGATATCAGGTCACTCGCGGGTTTTTCAATTCCGTAAACGAGTCGGCTCCTCGGAACTCGGACGGATCCGCCTCCAGCCGAGCACGGCAAGCGATTCCCTCAGCGATCGCTCAGATTCAACTCCTCTCGAGACACTCGGACGCGGTTGCGCTCCGAGGAGAGCTCGAAACTCGATCAGAAACTTCGGTGCGTGAGTGACGTTTCGGCTAAGCTGCCGCTGCTGATCCACACAGCCGGCTGGCCGACTCGCTAGCGGTCGCCGGTCGACGTCGGCGACGTCGTCCGCGAAACATTCGGGAAAGAGGAATGCACGGCAAGGGATCATCAGTACCAGCCCGTTAGCTAACGGATCTTTCTGCCAAGGACTGATTCTGGCTGGCTTGCTCGCTAGCTTGCTGGGCGGCTGGGCTGCCGGGCTGCCGGGCTGCCGGCAAACCCACTGTATCTCATTAACCACAAGTGGGAAAACGACACTCATCCGCCCGACAAGCGGAGCAACGAAGCCAAAACAAACTTATCAGATGGTAGCGACAGATGAGATTCGCTTCTTTGTTTCGTTGCCGTTGCATGTCTGGCTTTATATTTCAGACAAGTGAAAAAATTTCGCAACTCCCCAACGACCCTCAGAGAAGGGTGACGACTCCAGGTCTTTTGTCACGTCGCATAACGAAAGGGACAGCAGGGATACTCGATTCCTGAATGGGACTCCACTATTTAATAGACCCCGGATCCTTGATTGCATTTCAATATGCTGCGCATGACGAGACGAGTGATCCGAAACGGAAACGGCGGCGGCAGTCTCCCGACAGAATTTCTTTCCTGCCCCGTCCCAGCTAAATCCACGTGTCGAGGGCTCAATAGAAGACTACTCCGGACAATACTCAAAAAGATGTTCCAAGAGCTGTTTATTGTAAGGGGAATTATGTTGCAAGAAGTCGACTTGCTCGGCTGCCCGGCGAATGGAGCTACGGGACATCCTGCCTGCCTGCCTCTCTGCCCGCTTCCCTGAGCCACTCGACTGGAGCCTTCATTCTGGATGCGTCGGCTTCGCTCCGCTCCAGGTCAGCGCACCTCGACTTGCCGCCTTCACTCCGAGCAGCAGTCAGAAGCGGATCGATGAAACGAAACGCGCCCAGCGCTGCATCTGCAGCCGCTGTCAGTGGTGGTCGTTCCCAGTCTTCAGCAAAGCGACGTCATCGAGGGGGATTTCTCCTACCGGAAGGGCTCAGACCGAAGTCGCGATGATTCAAAGCACATCCCCTTCCCGCTCATCCACCCACACGCCGCCGGATGTCCCCGGTCCCTGTATCCAGCCAAGTGCTTGGCTGTCATCCTTTCTCGTGACACATAAGAAAACGTTTAGTACCTAAAGCATAGAAACATCATCAACACCGACTGAGTTTGTACCGAATGACTTTCGGTTTTCACAATAATTTCTCTCGGTAATCCACTAATGAAGGAGACGGAACGAACGGCTTTCTCACAGGAGGAAGACTTCTCCGGGCGGTCAAGCCGTTCGTTGAGGCGTAGTCCCCGATGAATGCGACGAGCTCAGATCACAACGATCATCATCATTGGAAAAGATATCCATTAGACACCGAGATCGAGGGGAAAACTCGTGGGTAGCAATCATTTGTTCGCTTTCCTTCCCTCTCTACGGAAACGACATCGATTCACGAGACACGAAGTGACATTGATACGCAGCATCAATCATGGCCGAATCGATCATTCACCAATAATGGCTCGACCGACGACAATGCTGACAGTTCCACAGGGATGAGATACTTTTCAAGCGGCTTTGGAATGTGCGGGCTCTAACGCTACGCGTATGGGACACATGGTGAGACGTCTACAGAAGGGACCCATCGATTTCAACAGCATGATCGTGTCTTCTACGCTGAAGCTAGGTGCGCTTAGAGGTTAGCGATCGTCGAGCATCCGATCGATCGACCGACCGATGATTAGGGATTCTGTTAACTGAGGGTTTCGTCGAATTCGCCAATCTTAGGCGGCCGTTGTACTCACCTCGAGATAGGCAGGTGGCGCGAACATGATTTTCCCGTCGTGGCAGCGACGGACCTTCCACCAGTCCTCGGAGTGAAATTCGAGCACTTCGAGGCTTTCTCCTTTGCTGAGTCGCACGGTATCCATCATACCGGGTTTTTGTTCGAGGTCGTAGCTCGTATCCACCATGACTCGGGCGTACATTCTCGGACCTTTGACCTCGTCGTCCGAGCGCTCCATTTTTTTTCTTCCGACGTTTTCAACTCCCGGTCCCTCGGATCCTCAATTCCGGGGGACTTGAGGAGTTACATTTTTTCTGACGAGACCATGGTGCGCGCAGGATGAGGAACAATCACGCACCGTCTGGAAAGGAAGAAAAGACATTTATGATTGAATTCATGTCGAGGAGTCGCCCCGATCCCACAAGGAAGAAGGACTGCCGGGAAGCATGCTCTGTATTCAGGCGCGAATGTCAATTTCTGGCATATTCCGGTGTCGCCCCCGAGACGTTTGTGCGTGGGGGTGGGTACAGGTGGAGAGGGACTCTGCTGAGAATTTCGAGTAAGCGAAGTCGTCATTCACCCCTAACACCCCTATCCGAATATCTACTCTGAATTTCAGAAATATCTCAGCCCCATAGGAGATGCACATCTTGGCCCCAGCGCTGAACTCAGTCTCGTTGGTAGTCGTGACCCCCTCCCACTTGAAAGACTTGGTCAGAAGTCCGCCGGCGTCCTCCCAGCTGCTGACAAAGCTGATGAAGAACTCTCTTCTCTGAACGAAAGAAAACTTCGTGATCGTTATTGCCGTCGCCGTCCAGCAGGTCCACCGTCGTCAATTCATGCGAATGGTCATCGCTGGTGCGGTGGCCTGGCTGTTCGTCCACAAAGTTTCTCGCTCGCCGGGTCGTCGAGTCGGAGTTCTAAAAGGGGTACCGCAAGCAAGGACTATAGGCTTTATTGAAAACCGAAACGATATCCGACGCGGACGTGACCGTAAGATGTCAGGACGTTTCGGATTTGATGTCTCCGAACAAACAGCGTCCAAGCGGTTGAGCTAAAAAGATTGTTTCCCACCGACGACGGGAGAGACAACAACTGTTTCTTGTCGTGTGATCTGTGTTGGTGTATTGTTTCGATGATGCGGATTTTTTTTATTGAATCACTCTCTTGGAATCGAGGAGCGAAGCTCGGGGATGAAACCGTCGTTGGCGACGACGTTTCCACAAGGGTTTATCTTGCATTTCGTCTTCCCTAGACAGCTCGCTTAGTATCAATGAGAGGAACATCGGTTGGCTACTCAAGCAGTGCGTTGACTTCGCTTCTCTATTCTCTTGATCTTTTTTCCGCCCGCCTCACATAGCCGAGTCAAGCCTCTCAACTAGCTCGCATCCGATCCGGTTAGCCGTCTGCAGCTTTCTATAAATCACCGACCGTGTCTTCAGTACTTTCAGCAACATCTTCGGCAGGAGGCAGCGTGTGTGCAAACAAACGAGGACGCCGCCGTTTATTCCCGCATATGTATGAATGACGGAAAAAGTAGGGAACTCCAGAGCTTCGTCAAGCAGTTTTGATCGAGCACAGTCACGTTGGATATGCCTTGATGCGCTGGCTTTCGGAGCGACACGAGCGATCGCGACTTCCCTCAACAAATAAAAACATCCAATCGCATGCAATTGCTGACACTGGCCGATCCCCATGCGGCGTCAACTCGCCAAAGACATTGGCCGACGATCAGCAGTGATCTGTCGGTCGGAGCAGCTGATCCTCCGGAGGTCTGGCGCGAAATTCCCGAAAACGATGCCGAGTCTAGTGCGCGCAACCGACGCCCTCTCCTCGAAGGGTAACTCTAGGGAGGGGGACCGAATATATCTCACGCTCCTGACTCTCAAGATGTTTTTACGGGATTCTCGGTATGAGGTTGTTCTATGGGGCATAAAGTTCTATTTTTCCTTGCTTGAGGAAAATCCGATTTGGAGAACCGAATAAAGCTCGAGGGATAATTCGTGGGGAGCGCGCTATCCAAAGAGAGCAGGCGGGCGGAATCATTTAGACCGAGATGTCACGGCGATGGTCCAGAATAAATTGAACGCTTGACCCCAAGAAGCCACAGCAGAGTTTCAGAATGAAGACAGCGACTTTCGGCGGTCCGGAGCGCCAGAAAAATGCCCGTTCCTTCACGAAGACGAGTCGTCAACGTCATCGGATGAGCTCACCTTTAGCGGCACGTGTGCGAGTCAACAAGAATCTAATCAGCCATCACATATCTAGGAGAGGAAAACGAACGCAACGTCGGTATCTAGTAGTGGGGGTCGTCGCTACGAAGTGTACCGAAGTTGCCAAAGGGCGAACCAAGGAATCCACCTACCATGAACCGCAGAAACATAGCGACAAACAAATAAACAAACCTGGCGAGAAAGCGCGCGCTATCGATTGACGGAGGAGAAATTGTGATTATATCAAGTTCACACAGCAGAAAATTCATTTGCAAGTCTGACGATGCACTGTACGGGCGTCACGTCACGGACAGCGTAGTACAATCCAGCCGTGTCGCCGAACGCATTATCCATCTCGGTGACCTAGCGCTTCGTGCGCTACTAACTCGAGCACCACCAACATCAACAACGATATCGACCATCGCATTGAACTCCCATGAAGGCTGTCCTTTGACGACATGAATGAACGTCCAATGCCTGATTAGTGAGGCGCTTCCACATCCGCCAGTATAGCGCAACGAGTGCATCTGATCGACGATCAGCGCGATCAGTTATTCAATCATACGCCCGAAAAACGCCTGATCCGACGAACAGGAGAGAAATTCATGGGTTCGGACTCACTTGCCTCTCCATGACCGTAATTCTCAAGCTAGATTCGAGGCAGTCTTCAAATCGCAGATTAGAAGAACTATCAGAGGCATGACGCGCTCTTGCGGAAGCCCACGGTCGAGCAACGACAATGGCGAATGATTTAAGATCCCTCTCATCTCATGAAGGATCTCCGTTTTGAGGCTAAGTAATTCTCTCGAGCTCTTCACGAATATCTCGAAAGTTGACATATGTCACGGCCTTCGTCTTCCATTAAATGCTGGCCTTACCCCGCTCGAATTTCAAATCAATTTCGGCGAGGCCATTGTTAAGCCGGTGTCTGACGTTCTGTCCATTGTGTTTCCCAAGGCGATTTCCGGGCTGTGCGGCTATCTGAATTTGATCCGACCCGGTGGTCATCTTCTCACCGGACGGACGACCGATCACATTGCTGAGCCACTGCGAGCTGAACGCCTAATTTCAAAAGCTAATTTTGTCAAATGAGTCATCGCAGACATTGAGTCGCCTCGGAGAGAGGAAACTCCCTAGCATAAACAGAGTCCGTCCGACTGACTATCTTCATGTTAAGGGTAGCAACTGGATAAAATTGGATCATGATTCAAATCCAAAGAATCAAGCTGTAACTGACACAGACTCCTTAGGGGATCAGGTTTTCGATTGCGATCCATCTTTCCCATGATGACGGCGGTTGCGAGAACAAATTTCTTCGGCAGTATCCCACGGATCCCAAAGTCTGCGGAATGCGAGACTTTCTCGCCGATCATTCCACTGCATCGATTGGAAATCACACTCCGGAATTCCGTCAACTGCCGAGACTTATTCGCGGAAAGATCCGCCGGTCTCTCGCGGCGATATAATACCCGATTATTCGAATGAGCGTGTACGATGGTCCGCCGGGCTGGGCCTCACGGCAATAATAATTTCGCCGTATGAGGTCGGAGGGGGATTCTCCGAACTCGCAGATATTCCGCGAAGCTAGAATAACGTTTCCAAGCCCGATTCTGTCTGAGAGCAAAACGGAACAAGCCGGCCGAAGGAGGATCTTGAAGTCAGGGGATGGCTCCCAGCCTGACGCAGTCTGCGCGCTCGATGGGCGGGTGTGAGCAGGCAGTGAGGCAAGCGAGCTGACGACCGCTTGCTTTCCTGGGGAACGTCAAAAGAGGGACCCAGTCCGTGAATCCCGTTGATCAGCGAAGCGTCAACCCAGCGGGTCAGGACGCTCGTCCGACGTCGCCGTAGCGGTGCCTACCGCCTCTGCCGCCACCGCAGCCATCGTCGAAGGCAGACCGAAATTCAGTCAGTCAGTCAGAATGAATCTGCTCGCCGCTTTTTGCTTGGTCGCTGTTGACACTTGAACACCCTCATTATTTATTCACGTTTTACCCTTTAGAGTTTTATCATCATTTCCTTGGAAAGTTCGTCTGTCTGCTCGTTCGCTCGATGCTGTTTGACAGCGGTAAACAGAGCGAACGTTCTCTTCTCCGATCCAATTTAGGCTCTTTTGTACGGAGCGAAATTCAAATGCTCAAAGTCATAGATTCGCGATGAATTTCAAAAGGAACACCATATGTCATGCATAGAAACAGCCCACCGCTCGACCGGTGTTGTGTTCCTTCTGAATGAGAAACACGGTGGGTACATCAAAGACTCTATCCGCACATTCTTGACAACCCAACTCTCCGGCCGGAGCAATCGAGCGTCAACAAAAAAGCGTCTGGACGTCTGGAGGAGTCAAAGATGGTTTCCGCTTGACCGAGGAGCACTGAATGGATGAGCACCTGATTCCTTGAATAGATATCAAGTCATGACTTAATGTCGTTTCCATTGAAGTCAATGACCGAACCGTTTCATTACCATTGGATGGACATGTTGAAATCTCGACTAGATGCTATTTGAAAGAGTTACGAATGACCGATTTTCGTCTCGGAGATCGAATATTCTCACGCTTCTGGAGCAGATGCATACAAGCTCCGATATGTCTCGAACGAGTGTCGTGGTTCGAGGGAGTTCGGATGCCCCTGCTCCTAGATGACGTGATGGTTTTTCAGTACGGTGTACTGACTAGCGGAGGAGTCGTGAGCCACCGAGAGGCCCCGAGTGAGGCTACCCCACCGGTAGCTTCGTTGCCAGCGGCAATATCCTTACGAATCACACAGCGGTCTTTCGGCCATCATGTTCGAAGTCTTCGAGCCACCTCGTATCTGGATTCTGTCGGACACCGGAATCACACGGATATCGGATCAAATTATGTCACGCGATTCGTTACATCGCTGCCGGGGGTCGCACCCGGAATCAGTATAAAGTAGCAACTCCACTAGCAGAACCGCGGAGCCGGACGACCACAAGTTGTCAAAGAGGCGGATCGCGGAGGCGTGTTGATGTTTATCCGAGAGTCGATCGATTTCCGAGATTTCTACCTCCAGAAGCAGCAACAGGAACTATGTAAACACCGAATCAAGATGAAACGACCAGTGGCTTCTGTCTGTGATCTGATGGTCCTGAGAGGACGATGACACCACTGTGCTCTCCATGTCTAGGGTAGAGCTAGCGATGAACCACTTGCCCAAGGCTAGTGACTGGCACTTCAGACTCGGTTCCATTTCTGCATCGTCTTGCTTCTCTCGGAGGCGGATAAGATCACCGATGCGAAAACCGTTGGGGGCGATGCGTCGAATCTGTCGCGAATCGAACATCGCCTGAAGGGGTTCCTCCCAAAACACACTACACTGCACCCATTGAGCATCGATCAGGTTGCATGCCGTCCCAGTGAATTCATTCTCACCTCGAGGGGGTCGCGTTCAGTTCGCGGGGTGCGGAATTCGCACTAAACACAGCGTCATTAACAGAGGATCACTCGATTACGACCGTAACAAGTATACACATAACACAGAAGTGCACCACACACTCACTATTCACACTCGCTCGCTCACACACACACGGAGAATCAGCTGGAGTCGGCCATAGTGAGAGCAAGGGAGGGGATGTGAACGGCGCCAAAATTTGAAATTTCGGACCGCGCGGAACCATACATTTTTTTCTCTCGCGGCTCTAGTTTTCTACAAGTCGGTTTGCTCCAAATCGATGCCCGCGTTGCGCGTGGCGGTCTCTGAGAGCGAAGATAGTCTCCTCGGTGGTCAGAGCTTAAACAGAGATCTCGGAATCGTGGGAGCAATAAATCTGCACCGCTTCCCCCGAGGACTGGGCCGCGAAATTGAAGCATGAAGCTGGAATCAAAGCGAGCTGACACTCCTGAACCCGGTAATGCGTAGAATGAGTCTTGACCGTTGCACTGCTCATATTCGAGTTTCGAAGAAATCAATTCCAGAATCGAGAACCCTTCATCCCTCAATCGTCAGTGGAGGGAACATGAGAGCCTCCGAAAGGTGGTCCCTCTTGAAAATCCGGAGAAAACTTCGCGGACACAATGTCGTGATAAGTTAAAATCGGACCGGTGCTCCTGCGAGAAATAGGCGGTGTACAGCGCCCACGGGAGTCTCGACCTGACCTGTGCGCGCCCAGAGGACTTCCATCATAAGAGAGCTGTGGGCTTCATAAATCATTCGTTCTGGTTGTCATCTGAGGCATCTCCCGGAGCTTCTCGCAGGCTAGTTATCTGTCGAGATTTCGGCTGTCTTTTGCTGTTATGACTCCGGAGTGAATTTCCCGGGTACACGAAGCAAAAATTCGCGAGGATTTTCTTCTAGGTCATCAAGGAGTTCATCATGTGCATAACTGAGAGCTCTCTTTTCCTGACGAGGTTGTGATAATCAAATGCGCTGAAAACTAAACGGCACGAAGATTCGCAGTCGATTCCTCGACCGCCGAATGCCGTACCCTAGTGCAGGAGCACTCGTGTTCGGAATAAATACGTCTATCGAATACACACGGCTCCAATGACCTAGTCCCTCCCCTATCGATTTATTCCCGAGTGGAGCAATATAGCCGAGAAAAACGGGGAACATAGATGTCGCGGGCAGTCTCCATTGCTCAGTGACCAGATCAATCGTTTCTCGCTCTATCGATAGTTCCTTCTCCTTTCCAATCTCTCGTCTGAAATCGCGGAAAGACTACTGCTAGGTGACGAGAGGTCAATTCGCAGTCACAGCATTCCGACATTATCGCAAGAAGCCAGGCTCGGCTCGAGCACGATGGGTCGATTTTGAGACGCTTGACTTTGGCCCAGGAGCCTTCCCCGAGTGACTTTGGCCGCCGTGCAGTTGAATCTTCTCCTGAGTCGGAATCGTCAAGCTAAAACACAGGAATGACGGGAGCGTCCTAGACAGACGATTCGGAATGATTGGAGCGCGGAAAGATGACGAAGTGGTGAACCGTCGCTTGTCGCGCTCGCTCGATTTCCTGTTCGACTATGACGAATGGTAGAGAAGATGCTCTTCTCGGGTAGCTCCGCTATAAATCGAACAAGTCTTCCGTGTTGGAGTGTCGCGCGGGAGTCGCCGGAGAGCCTTTCCGCTGCACCGTACTTCCACGCTCGTGATCAGTGATCGCATCCTCCGACGGTCTTAAAGTCCTCCAGTCGAGTGTTGTTTCGATCCTCCAGCTAGCTCGGTGTGCAGATTCCGAGAGATTTGCATCTAGGATCAAGGATCGCAGGTTCGTTCGGTTGCGGCATTCTTCATGCGCCAATGATTGATCATGCGTAGCCAATCGGGAGCCTGAGATATTCACGAGGGAAAAATCGGGTAAGGAGACCGCGCTTCATGTACTGCGTTTCGTGCGTCCGCTTTTCTCTAATCGTCGCGCTCGATTCTTTTACACCAAAAGGTAATCTCAAAGCTCTAGAATGTGCCCTAGATCCTGTCTCCCCGAACTTTGTCCCGGAAATGTCGTCCATCCCCTCTTCCACTTCTCCACGACGGAGAGACCACGGGCATGAATAAGGGATGACGGGGGTTCGGGACGCGAAAAATTCCGAGTGGGATGAAGAGCATTTCTCCATTGTGTTTTCCGCATGCATGGGATTCTACTCCCGTCCCTCCGCGACCGCTGCAGTCTACGCTCTTAGCCAACAGATGTCCCTGTTTGAATAGTGGCGCGTTCTCCTTGGTCCAGGAGCGCGAAAGAGGAGAGCTCGCTCGCTTGCCAGGGTTCTTTGATCTATCCGTGCCAGGATCAGGGAGCGAAAACGTATCCGAAAACCTCGAACGGAATAGATTTACGCGAAAACGCCCCGAAAATGTAGCCGGAGGACGATGACGCAGCGTAAAATCCCAGTTCACGGTAACCACGATCCTCATTGAAAACTGAGGAGCGATAACGATAGAAAGGGCACGACTAGTATACGCTGAGGGAGCCTCGCGACAGGCGAGCAGTCCGACTCCAGGATGAGAGGGAATCGAGAAGCGCTCGTTTGCCAGCGCGCCAGGAGTGCGCGCGGGGTTCGCGCTCACCTGGCCAGGTGTGCGAGGGCCCGGGCTGTCCCCAAGAACCCTGACTTCGGTGAAGCGCTCCACTTGTGAGGCATATGTGGGTAGTTTCGGAATGCGTCGATTCCAATGCTAGTTCCTATGTGGTGATGGTGCGCTGTGTACCTTGCTCCATGGATCGCCTCCCGTGACGTCCGCACACCGCAACGACGTCCCGGAGAGAAGGCGAACGCACGAACTTCCGAAAAGCACCTAAGTGGAGGCGACCGGCAACGCCCTACGAGCCTCCACATACCGAGGTGAGTCGGAACGATTCGCCCCCCTCCGTCCGCTATCGTACATCCTCATTTCACGTGAGCGACTCTGTTTTTGGAAAGAGAACTCATCCTCCTCCTCGTCGAGTACCGATCGCGATGCAGCTGAGAGCCTCGAGATAATTATTTGGAGCCGCCGGGCTGATTTCGTAGCTCCCCCAGCGGCCGCGCCGCACCGGTTCGGCAACGAAACCGGTATGTATGCGTTGCGCGACTCGAGATTCATGTAAACACTTCACAGGTGTCGCACATGAGAGGAGCTCAAGGCTGGTCGCGGCCTCGTTATTCCGCGCTCGTAATATTATGGCACGTCGCTCCATTGTTTTTTGAGTAGAACAGCCAACGAGCGGATTCCGAAGCAACGAGCTGATCTGGAGAGATCTCGTCGTTGCCAATGCCTGCTTTGTAATGCGAGCATTTGTTCGGAGCTGACTTATGGCCCTTGTCATGGAATCGATGTCATATATTACCCGTCGAAACCCATTCAAATCAGGTGTGCCTGCGGCACCCTGCGACCCCTGCTGCTTTCGTCCATTGGCAGCTCGCTTCTGAAATGAAGAAACCGAGTGGGAGCTCGTCCGGGCAAAAGCTAGAAAAGAGGTAACATGGGAGGTATTAGCGGTTTCCACCGGGCAGAGGGAAAGAAAGCCGAAGCAGGAAGTGGGAACCGAGTTTTATTATCTAGAGATAGCGCATCGCCGCTCTGCTCCGACAACCGGCTCACCCCACGCGTCTGCCTGGTTGCCTTCCTGCCAACTGCCAGTTCGCTCGGAGGCTTCCATCTCCGAGCCGAATACTGCGGTGGAGTTTTACGCTTACGGAGCCCAAGTTCTTGGTTCCCAGTCGGGGCCGAACGAGAGAGTTCCCGATGTTCCTTAAGCGGGAGCGGCAGCAGGCAAGCAGCGGAATGGCCATCATTCCGTGGAAAGTTTCCCTCTCATGTGAGGACGGCTGAGTTGATATTGAATTATACAGCAGTTCATTAGGATTTGGCCGGGAGATGTATGGAGGTGAGCCACGTGGTGCGATCCGTGTGCGGGCGGCTCAGGCCAAATTGCCCACTTTCTGTCAGTTACATTCGCCCTCTGCGGGCGGGCATTTCCAACGCGCTGGTCCCGGGTCGACGTTGAGTTCATCCACGCCTGTCAGGATTCCTGGACGGCGCCCGCTCGCAGTTGGCCGATCGGCCAATCAATCGGAGAGGAAGGAGAGCAAGTGACGCCTGTTGCGATGACAATAGGATCGGATCTAAACGTCGACGGCAGCGTCTGATCTGACTTGCCAAATAAGGGCCAGCCTGCCCGTGTCTAGTCGGTGGGCCAACCGCCGCCAGTTTTCTGATGCCCTGCTTGCGTGGAAGTGACTCCCGATGAGGAACCTGCCAAACGAAAAAGTCCCATATCGTGCAGGGACTTAGTGGCGGGACTCCGACCTCGCGGAACTCCGACCCCGCGTCCGCTCGCTCTGGAATCGGGTGAGTGTTGTGGAAATCGCTTCTCCGTTGTCTCAAACGTGTCGTGACGAAACAAGAAGCCGACGAAGCAACCGATTCAAGGGCCTGTCGGGAGTTGTTGCCCTCCCGACAAGAGTGCAGTGCTTTGTCCTATGAACTTCTTGTCTCCGGAGCCGTAAAGCTCGAGAACAGCGATCGAACATCACCTGGTACTCGGGAGAACAACACCGGTGCAACATGGGCTCGCAGGGGTATGAGCTCGTAGCGCAATCATATTGTTTGTTTTGTCGGCTTCGGTGGGAGAGTGGAAACTTTCGGAGCGCAACGCTATCCACATCCTTGGCCTCGAGGCAGAGATTGCTTCCCAGAGGCCAACAGCAACTTCCATCTCCTCGTTCCGGGGAAACTCCCTGCGAAAATTGGGAGAAAAGCTCGCTAAGCTCCCGACTTGAACAGCTAGCCCTAAAGGAAGCTAATGGCTGAGCCGCGCGCTCAGTGCAAGCAGGGGAATAGAACCTTGTTGCTGATACGTTCCTCGATTCCCTGTGAGTTAGGGCCTCGGAATGAATCCTTCGCCTTCTCTAATCAAGGATTGTTCCAGAAGGGCTGTGCTGTCCGTCGGAATCTATCCGTCGAAGAGCACTGGTCGTAATGCGGTTGTCTGCAGTCTTCCGGACGACTCAATATCTAGTGTCTGCTTTCCCTAATTCTCTCCACGTTCGATTCCAGGCGAAACGCTATGCACGACACGGCAGAAGCCGCTGTCGAGTCACAACTTGACGGAACAGCGATCTATTCGGTGAGGTTTTGAGCAGATTAGAGAAGCTCTCGTGAAAACGTGCGCTGAGCTTCATGAAGTCCCTTACGCAGCCCGAATTCAGTAAGATTGTTCTCAACATTGAACATCGGAGTGTCGACAACTGGAACCTCCTGTTGTTCGTCCACAAAATCAATTAGTCTCCTCGTAGAGTCTATCAGCCTGGAACATGCCTTACCATAAGCAAGGTGAGTCCCGCCCGTCATCTTGGATGACAGAGAGCTTGTCGTCAAAAATATTAGCTCAAGACGACCGAATGCGGATTTGGGCGATTCGGCTTGATCATGGATCATCAAGCGAACATCTGCGTCTCGCGCTCGCTTGGCAGAAAAACCGTGAAGAGGCAGAAGGATCATTAGGCATAGTGGGCTCGCATGCTTGAAATCCTACGAGGTCGGCTATCATTTGCTGTATCAGAAAATAGCCACTCACAACGTCGCAAGCCTTCCAGGCTGCTAGAGAATTTCCAGAGACCAGAGCAGCACCGAGATCTCACTGGAGAGACCGGTAAGCTGGAAGTTCCAGATTGGTCGCGAGTGCTCACTTATATCTCCCACATCGGGTGGTTCCGGTCAGCAAGACCAAGTACACCGAGTTATGGAGCAGCTACCGAGCCCGCGGAGATGTTTATAGCTGCTGTGTTCCTAATTGCTGTGGTCATTTGGCGCGGAGCTCTGAATCAGCCCGACGCGTGTGAGCCGGAGGTCGCAGTCGCACGACCGAATCTCTGAGATAAAAAATAAGATATCCCATCTGTCGACGAGGAACTTTCCGTGACGTGCCGAAACTTGGCTCGTTATCGAATACCTAGCCGCGTCCGTGGATGCGAGACGCGAGATACAGTCGAAATCGTAGAGATTTGCTATTCACATCCGACTGAGGGTACATATGTAGATCCTTCGCTCTAGGTCGAGAAGGAATCTCGCGGGAGAAAGATCGGGGAACGCAGTTCTTACACCGGGAAGAAGCCGACGCGATAGAATGAGTAATAGGAAAGACGTGGATAGAGGTGCAGATTCACGGGGGTGGCGAAGAGGTAGACGAAGACTCGCCTTGAACGAGAATGACAATTCGAATGCGCTCATTGCAGAAGCTCATCGCGCCCTGGAGTTGTTGGAAGACTATCACGCCAAACTGACGCGACCACAAGATCGCCAACTTCGCCAGGCAATCGAGCGAGTCATCAGAATCTTCAAATCCAAGCTGTTCCAGGCATTGCTAGGTGAGCCCTTTGAATAGGATCCGGAGCGAGAGTTTGAATTTCTGCCGGGCGATCGGAACGAATTTCGGGGACGGTCCCAAGATCTGGTCAGAAGGTTTCGGTATTGGCTCTGAGTTGCCTGTGACCACTCTCCGGTTGAAATTCGAGCTTCCTTCCTGACCAAGTTTCGCGTCGTTCGAGACGCGACGAGCTAGCCGTAGTTTCGAACGTATGTAGATGTTGTTTCCGTGGCTGTCGCGTCCTGCGAGCGGGTAACAGGTGGGAATCGATCGAAAATTATCGGCTCTCCTCGCCTGCTCCTCTGAACCCACCCAACTGCCGAGCTGCTTGGGAGCAAGCTGTGTATGGCTCGGGGGCTGGGTTTCTGGTCCTGTCCTGGAGTAGTTCAATGATGTGGCGTATCACGTCCCGGCAAGCGGGGTTCAGAACCCAACGCCTGGCTCGAGAGCGCTGTATGAGAACTCACGACCCAGTTGCGGACTTACATCGTTATCAGCAAGATCCTTTGAGTAATCGACTGCTCTCCACAGACATACAGGAGTACTACGAAACTACTCTACTAGACGAAGGGAAGAGTTCGCAGCAGAAAACCCGCGAAACGTTGGAGGTCGCCCATCGATGGGAAAGCAATGACCTCCTCTACCCTACAGCACTCATCGGATCCGAGTTCAAGGTGAGCGCTTCAGTGATGTAAATTCCTTCCTTTCCTACATTTTCCGTTGAGGGATTACGGGGTATCGAAGTCGGGTGGTGAGGAGTGATGCACGTGAAGAAAAATCCAGGGAGCTGATTCGCTTCGGTGTCGGACGCCTTCACTAGACTAGGGAGTCTCCGATTGAGACCTCCTTTGCCCACGGGCTGTACGGGTAGTATGCACTAAACGCCGTCGTGTCGCGCGAAGCGGTCTGGGTCACGATCAGCGGAACGTCGGTTCTCATTCCCCGAAAAATGAGTCCGTTTCATCAGAAGTATGACTTGAGCAAGAAGGTACATCGATGACATCGTGCTCTGTCGTCTGCCGGAAGCAGCTGGAGGGGGAGGGTTTCTAGCGACAGTGCTCTTTCTCCGACTCTCTAGAAACCCCGGAGAGTCTGACTGACTGACTGAGCTGAGTAGCGGCGCATCTCTTCACTAATATGACTGCTCTCCCTCTCTTTTCGGCTTCAAGGCACCAAAGCATTGTTGAGCCTGCCCGTCGCGCCGCCACTACCCAAGACAATATGTGAAAGTGAATATATAGCGAGTACATTCATCGAACTGTGATTATCCAAGTGACGCGCAGAAGCGTCTGTGTACATTACATTCGAGGTGGAAGCGCACACCGAAACGTATCAAGATGTTAGATTGGGTTTCAATCATGCGCGGTCAGCGCTCTTACGCCAGCGTATTCATGCTCAGCCGCCAACGGAGAGCCGAGTTGGCCCAGAGCGAGAACCTACGACGTGATGCACAAGACTCCGCAGGTTGTTGCGGGATTGCCTTCTCTAGAAATCAGAAAGTGAGTTCTGCGCCACGGTATGTGACAAGCGACTCGGCCCTCGTTCGAGCGTACGAGCTCGCTGCACCATCGTCACCGATAACCTAACCTGCTCAGTACCATTATTTCATGGATAGCTACCGTGTTGGAGGAATGCCATTGATTCATCTCGTGATTATCGCTGGTGCATGTTAGAAAGATTGCGCCTTTCCACGAGCGGTCTCACTGACAGCGACTGACTGGCTAGTTGGTGCCTCAGCCGAAGTGCGATGATTGATCGGAGTTATGTCATCGGGGTTACAGCTCACAGATCATTGATGTATGGCCGAGGCCTCGGAGTTACTTTCTATGAAAGAATGTGATCGGAGTAGCCGTGGAATGTGAACAACACGGCATTCGGGGAATTTTTCCTCGGAGCTCATCGGACGATGGAGGAAACAGTGAGCCTCGTTGCCGCTTCAATTCAGTTTTGGCGGGAAATGGCGGAAATTATTCCAAGGTCGGTGGACGCTGCTACCTCGAAGAGAACTAATCTGAGTGGAAAGCGGCTCCTGAAAACAGATTCCAAATGACTGCTTAGAAGAGCACGCGGGCTTTTGCCGGGAGTGTCTTGAATTCCGTAGGAATCCTAGCGAGCATGAACTCTCTGCGATCAACAAGAGACACATAGAGGATCCTTTGAAAAGCTTCCGTCGCCTAGATCCTATCGAACATTTTCGAGTGTGACGAGCCAGGTCAGGCGGAATAAGTGCCTCCTCTTGTTTGTCAGGGACATCCGATCGTGGCTCGGGGTTCGCTCCGAGCAGGCCTGACAGCACACCGCCGCGTGTTGAGATCTGCTCGATCTTTCCGAGGAAAATCAGATGATCCAATCGCTAGCTCTGCGGCATTCAATCAAGTTGATATGGCCTGTACCCGATGCTGAATTCTCAGAAAATGAGAGAGAGTTGGATCTAGTTGTCATTATCCGACAAAGCACCGGACACGGGCCTTCACTCACATTTCGTGTTTTCGACTTCTCTGAATGAGTTCTCGATGCATTCCCGAACTGATCTGTATGACCGCCGAGATCCGCCTCCTCTGGTCCCCGATTGTTATTATTCGGAACTTTCGGCCGCTCCAAAAGCTCGATCAGCAATAGAGCAGTCAGTCTCGGAAATTATCGAGGCCAAAAATGGAGCGCGGAAGTAAGTTCGGAGTGAAGTTGCGGATGCCATGAGGAAGAGTTTCATGGAATCCATCGCGACTCCCCTTTGTAACCCCTAACAGAATAGAACGGCGAATGCGACCTCGAACGGATTCAGCATCATGGTCTCGAATTTTCAGAAGAAAGAATACTACGGCGCTTGTCTGGACGATGACGATTTGGGCGAAGTCGCCGGCGGAGACCTCCTGATACCATTGGATCATTCATTGCCTCCGTCGCGCAATGCAACTCTCGCGAGGCTGTACCATTCAGCGAATCACATCCTCAACGCCGAGTCGCCAGACAAGGTAAGGAGCGGCGTCCTCCGCACTAACTCATTCCCATAGTTCTCATCCACCTCGGCGGCCCCATCCGGGCAGCTTGATTTCCTTGTGGAAAACTCTCGAAGTCGATGGGGAGTATACATAGGCTTCGAAGCATCGGGACGGGGCCTGATAATTAATCATCGGAGGGAGTTGACGACCTATTCAGAGCCTCCGCCTGTCCCTGAAATTATTCGATATCAACCCGTCCGGACATTAAAATTCTGACCGATCACAGCTCTTGCGGCGCATGGTCCCGGAGCAAACGTAGATCTTCAGGAAGACTCTGGCATACGTCAGACGTAAGCCCTGAAGGGGGCTCGTTAGATATCATTTCTTCTTTACATCGCCTCGACTCCGACTTCCGATACGGGTCTGCGTTGGGGTACTCGGAACCGATCCGATGTCTGATATCCTGAATCGGAAAGAATCCGGCGCGACGTAAGAGCGAGGATCATATATATGAAAAACGGCGGAGGTCTGCCTTACGGTGTGCAATATGCCTCATGCTACCGTTTTGCTGGACAAGCCGAGTAATTGAGTTATGGTAGTGGATGTCAGCTTCCTACGGCTATTAATACCGTGTAAGCTATGACGAGCCGAATAATTAAATAGCTGCACGCCAAGGAATAAATGCCGAGCTGGTCAACTAAGGCCGGACGATGCGTAGGGTCGACGTGATACGTCAGACTACGCCGCGGTCCAGAATCTGATTACTTTGATCTGCGGGATGGAGAAGCCGATTTCGATCGGTCGGTCGGCTACTGCTGGAACGTGCCATATTCATGGTGCAAATAATTTCGTTCCTTGCTTCTCCCGATTCCCGCGTTCTTCGAAAGTGATTCCTACGATACCGTCTCGTAGGTACGTAGCTTCGAAAGGCGGACGTGCTGCTCGCAGTACGGAATTCGATCGGTCGACTTGAGCCTTCCGAAATTCTAATCGATTCACGTGGGAGAATTTGTCATAGTCGAAGGAATTCGACGCGACGGACGTCGGAAGAAGACTTCTGCTTGCGTTCAGCTGGAAAGCTCGGTGATTCTCTAAAATTAGCAAGCACTCAGCGACATATGACAGTCGAAGGTTCGGTGGTATCCTAAAAATATCGACATCGTCCCATCGAGAGGAAGCGTTGTCGACGGTCTCCCTTGGGGGGAAGCTCGTTCCTGGGAGGAGCGGCTGCCGTGAGACGCTCGATTCCGCTGCGACGATTCGGCTGATTCGTCTCGGATATCACTTCAGATTTCAGATACACCGGATCGTTACGGTCTTCTTACTCCCACGTGCGACCATCACGGCGGGGCAGACCGCGCTCCGACCGCGGATCCGAAAGGCAGAGTCTCTCGCATACCTTAGCTCGTCCGGGGGGCTTCCGATCGCGCAAAATAGTTGGACGACTCTGGATGTGAGATATCAATGGAGTGAGAACTTGACGTAGGGGAAGCGAATGCTCTGCTCCCGGCTCGGAACTTTCTCCTCCGAGTACGGAATATTCAACCGAGAGGAGGAATGTGACGGCGCAGCTTATTTATTCCACCAGTGTAATAAGCTGCCCTCCTTAATGCCGCAGTCCTCCGCCAATCAATGGGAAATCCCGATCTCGGAACGACTCTCCTTCGACGAGGTAGAAGTTATTCGTCGAACTCTTTGGACATTTGTACACCCATTGGGGGGAGATATACCGGAGGGATACCGTCAACGTCGCTTCCGCGGTTTCGGAATTTCCTCAGAAAGGTTGAAGCGCATCCAGCATGCGCTCCCATGAGGAACTCGATTCTTCCGCCTACGACACACATCATGTTCACAGTTCACACGTTGCGTCTGGCGCGCTCGGATCCGTTTGCTATCTCGGCGCTCAATGAGTTCCCGGCCTCTCCTCCAGAGGACCCTCTCTTGCGGGGGCGTGCCGTGGCCCTGGTGCTAATGCCCACCAACGAGTCACATGCGCCCGATTTAGCACGGTGGCACGGTGCACAGTTGCCCATGCAAGACCGTGTGTGTGCTCGCTCCTCACCGCTTTTCGGAGTAGCATCCACAATTTACTCGATGAACATGCGCAGCTGAAAACCCACCGGCCCGATCGCATCGACGCCCGGGTTCCGTGATTTTTTCGCTGAAAACATGTGAAACAGAGTGTTTATACGGATGTCGTCGTCATCGTCAAAGTTGTGGGAATCGTCGTCGGTTCCGATGGTGGTGTTGTTGTCCATTCCGTCGTCGTCGTCGTTGTCGCCTGTGTTGCCCGCTTCTCCATGCTATTGATACGCCAAGCATGCGATGGGTGCTGAGGAGTCCGTGCTCACTGTTCCAGTAACTCCGGCGGAGGCAGTGGTTCTATCGCGGAGCGGGACTGTCAGAAGGTCGCGCCGGGTAATATGTATTTGACCATTTTTAAGGGGAATAGTTCCGATCCGACCCGAGTTCCAAATGTTGATTTCCCCTCATCCAGAGGCCTATTGATTGTTTAAAAGGGCAGGACAGGAAATCGAGTAGGTCGAGGGGCCTCGAACCTATCCTCGTCGCTCAATACCATGCGGCAGGAGACGTTTTAAGGCCGGTTGGGAGTTTGTGGGACAAGCGAGAACTTCCGCACACGGAGTAAACTATCGTCCCTCGTCTCACGGAGATCTGATCAAGCTCTTCGCTTGATCATTCGGGATTCTCTTGAAGATCTGCGGAATCGAGATAGACGAGGCGTGGGGGTTTTTATGTCTTCATGCCAGGGATGCAACAGTTCATTTATCATCTGATATTATTGGTACGACCTACAGATCTCCTCCGTCCTATCGGCGATCGAGACCAAGAATTACCTCACAGATCATACCTCCTCATCTTCCTTGGCATTCTACGGACCTTCTCCACGCTGTGGAGCGTCTGGAGGGGGAACTCGTAGATCTCTGTCGCTGTCGAGCCTCTATGTGCAAGGGATTGATTATGTGCCCCCTTTCCGTCGTCCGATGGTGTCCCTCGTTAAGAGAGACGCAGTGGACGTCACCGGTATATTATGCCGAGAATCGGGGAAAGGTGTGATATGATCTTCATACAAGCTCGTACTACAGGGCAGCTACCGAAGACACGGAGTTCCGCTGGACTCGGTTCTATTGGTAAAGAAATTAGAACTATTCGATCAGGTACGCTATAAAAAAGATCCATGGCACCGAAGCACGAGCGAATCATAGATGACGCACGCACTTTCCTCTCGGCCGCGTGGCCGCTCGGCGAATCTTTTCCACCTATACGAATCGTGGGTGCAAGCCTATGATCGAATTACACGATATCCTGACGGCCAGGACTGTGTATGTATGTACGTATATGCTAGTGAAGCGACGTGAGCACTGAGGTCGAGGAGGAACGGGAATATGAGAGAAATGGAAAAGCACGGAAGATGACTCGCTCTAGGCGATCTGGGAAACAATCGTTCCTGTGGCGAGCACGTAGATACTGCATTCCGACAGAGCCGTGCCCTTGGTCGAATATCTGGATGTCGCATTTGACGTAGGTAGTCGCATATCTCGCTCTTGTGAGCAATGTTATGATCGGTGTGAGCGGTGCTCGTGTCGCGGCATTCCAACGACCGCGTCCCGCGGAGATGAACTTTGTGCGACTCGCACGAGCAGGAACCATGTCGGTAGCCTGCTTGCCGTCTGAGTAATCTTCTCTCTGCGCCGGAACCGACTCCGAAATAGAACAGCATCCTCTTATTATTCCTGTGAGCTCCTGCTTCACGAATCCAGCGACACTTGCCTGACTGTGAACTCTATCTTCCCCCACTCGCTCACTCAATCGCTCGTATCCACCGAACCAACCACCATTCACTGACGCTTTCTACCCTCTCCTCGTTAGAAACTCAACGGATGGATCCTCGTCCCGTGGCTCCCCTCCGGGATAGTCTCTGCGGGGAAGTCGTTTGAAGTTGCACTCGGGTGTATGTGCGGTCTATACGCAGATGTTTGCGCCCTCTTCTTCTTCCACTCGTGCCGCGTCTTAAATATTCCTGCGCGATCTGAGCCCTTGACTCGTTGCCTACAGACAGCGTGCCCTAAACACTGGGTTCGTGACCAACAACCACTTTTGCGGATGACAAAAAGCTGCTGGAGTGGGTGGATTTACAAGTGTTGTTTGTTGTCGGCCACAGAGAGCAACACTCTCGCTCGATGCTGCTCCCTTATCCGCTGTTGCACAGAGCCGAGCTCCGGATCGAGCGGAGCGACTCAGAGCAGCAGCGGTGGGAGGTGGCGAACACCGCGTTATTCGCGCTTCGCCCATTGGGAACCATAAAGGCATAAGGTGGAGAAGCAGCGAATGAAGCAGTTTTTCCCGCTTCCCTCCACAGCGTTCCGCTGACCTGGGACTTGCCTGGGTGTCTCGGGGAGGCGGACGAGCCGCCGGGCGACGTCGCGTATCTGCAGCGACAGCAGCAGCACGGGACCGTTCCCGATAAAGAGTCTCCAAGGAAGCCGAGCGCCTCAGGCCACTGCATATTTCGCTCGGCTAGACGCGAATTAGCGATTTCAAGGCTAGAACTCCGCTTTCACACGATTAGGGACTTTCTCGAACCTTTTTTTATCCCGTGCATTTATTTCTGGAGCTCAAGTTAAAATTACGACAAAGCCAAGCGTCTCGGGGCTTCACAAAAGTGGAGCTCTCTCGATTCGGGATCAACAGCCGCTGGAGCTCCGGGCGAGATGCGGGAGGATCCTTCGGGATTTCCGCGCGGAAAAAAATTCGTTCGGAGCTCGGTGAAAGACGTGAGAAATTCTCGGAGGCCTCGATCGGATGTCCCCGGAAACGTTCGGGAGATTATATCGCACCGTGTCCGAAGACCACGTGGGGATTCGTTCTCCATAGCTATCGCGTTCCATCAGCTTTCTGACTGAGTCGAACGCGAATTCGAAGCTACGGCACTCAGCGCTGATCGAGTATCGAACTTCGGAACATCTCGTATCTTGCGTTCTCAGTGGGGCATCTAATTGGATTCGTGCACAAATCTACAGTCGAAGACATTCGATCTCATTTGTTCACTTTTCGAATTGGAATGGCACTCTATCACGCTAATTTTCCACAAGTAGAATCCACCGGCTGAGATTAGTTAGGATTGACGGCTGTTCCTTCCTTTCCACATCCAGGCCCAGAGCCCGAGTATCCTCGGCAACGGAGATGGAGATCTCGACGAAGCATCTCAGCGATACGGGGTAAGTAGGCTTTTGTTCGCCCGCACTCTAATGAATTCCTGGGCTCCGCGCTCCATCATAGTCATCTCAGTCAGTGCGCTCGATTTCGGGACTCGGTCGATAATGCGGGTAATTCAAGAGAGAGAAAAAACAGATACGCTTGGTTATTGTGCTTTTGGGAACCCGGCGAAGGAGCGAATCTGCCGAGATCGTTTGGTGCAGCTGCTCTTCCCGAGCACAAGCATAGCACAAACCCGGAGTGAGGAATTGCGTGCACACGGCTTCAATAGAAGGGGCACTCTGGGCCTTTCGGCCCTGATCATGATCCCGCTCGATCAAGCAGGGCCAGGAAAGACGTGAAGTCCGATCCGGTGCTCCACCAGGAATGGGTTTTATCGGTCTTCGCCCATCTACATAATCTCGAGAGCATATTTTCGTACCGACTGAGGTACCTGGCCAATCACGAAGCAATCTTACAGAACGTATCGGGAGCCGAGGTACCAGTGGACTGGGAGTTTGAAGAGATAACTCTGGAACGAGGAAGTGCTGGTCTAGGGTTCAGCATCGCGGGAGGTACTGACAATCCTCACGTGGGCGACGATCCATCGATTTACATTACCAAGATCATTGTCGGAGGAGCAGCTGCAGCCGATGGAAGACTACAGGTCAGTTAGAATTTTTGACGCGGCTTCCGGGACGGGAGGTGTTCCTTAGACCGGTGTGGAATTCCAGAGAAGGGAGGGGGAGCTCGATCCCTCTCCTCCTCTGGGAAAATGTCGAGTCGGACGCAGTAGCGTTTGTAGGTTTTTTTGGGGGGGGGGCAGAGTAGGTTTCCGGGGGGCCAGGGTTCCTGAATGATGAGGCACTCTGTACTCATGCATTACGAAGGCAAATTTGGGGGGAGGTGGAAATGGCCCCTCGCCCCCCCCCTCCCTTCCCCCCTGGATACAACTCTGCTCGGGCCCCAGGAACCCCCGGAGCTTATCGGAATCGACGGACATCGGAAATTTTTCCTCTCCTCAGGGTGGCAATGAGCGAGAATAATGAGATGCCGAAGTCGCGATGGCTCAACCAGAGACTGCATATCTGATCAGGCATCCGACTATCTCAGGAGGAAATAACGGAACGTTTTCTCCTCCGCCAGGTGAACGACATCATTCTCAGAGTGAACGACGTCGACTTTGTAGATGTACCTCATAGGATCGCCGTCGACGCGCTGAAAAGAGCCGGTAACTCAGTCCACCTGCTGGTCAAGCGAGCGACCAAAGAGCCGCCCGGAGTAGTTGAAATCGAGTTGCAGAAGGGAACCCGAGGCCTCGGCTTCAGTATCGCCGGGGGAATAGGCAACCAGCATATCTCGGGAGACAACGGCATATATGTCACTAAGATCAGTGAGAACGGGGCAGCGTACCACGACAGGAGATTACAGGTGAGTCGTAGAGGAGTCTTCCAGCTGTTGCCGTGGCACTTCGCGTCGAGTCGGTCGTCGGGTTTCCTTCGGTAGCTATTCCAAGCGTAGATGAGACCTTGTTTCTCTCCGTGCCAGTGACTTAACACGTCCGACACAAGTCGCGGCGAGCGCGAGGGAGAAGTTCCACATCCATTCCGGAGAGCAACCTCGGAGTCGCGGAATATTCTCCTCCGATTCGGGTCTCCCAGCATTTTCATCGAATGATTGGGAAAAGTTTCCCGAAAAAGATGGGAACGAACGGGAACGACTCCGAGTTGGAAGCGGGCACGGCGCTTGCAAGGAGTCGGCAAAAGGCGAACAGGCTCGACTTCCCGGAGAACAGTGATATCTCCAACTCGGTTACGGATCGTTGCTTTCACCGCCAGCGATGATGATGATGACGCGCCTTTAAATAACTCTGCGAACTCCTGTCTGCTGCTCGCAGGCTCCTTGACTGCCGCTGTTACCTCCTCCCTGGTGGCGAAGGTATACGAGCTCCTTAGTTGCCCGAGGAGAACGAAATACGAGCGTTTGTTCGGCGTTCGTTACGGGTTGTTATCGCTGGGGGTACGTTCGAGTCGGAGATCGACGCGGACGCTCCCCCGCACACCGTCAGCGAGAGATGATACACCGCGGGACGATCTCAAATCCCTCTCTCCTACGAAGCGATTGAAGTCGCTCGCTTTATAGACTTCGGGAATTCTATCGCCTAGTGATCGAAAATTCCGAGAGTAGCGGCAAACCGCTATGCGCGACCGAGCCTGGAAGAACCCTCGCGATAAGAGGGAGACAGTGCTTGCGCGTGTTTGTTGACGCTTGCGGCGGCTGACAGCTGATTGATCGCCAGTTCGACATCTTGAGTTTCGTCGGGCTCGCAACGCAGGACAAATGTGTAACGCTGTCTGCCTCGTACAGCGAGTCTGCGAATGACAAGTCCTTTTGCCCTATAGAGGGCTAGGTTGCGGGATGTTCATCGGGAGCATCGGGTTTAATTTTGTATTTCATCGAATAGAGTGCACTCACTCTCCTTCTTTCCCGCTGTCCTCTCTCTCTTGTTTTCGATGATGCCCCGAAGCCTCTTCAAACACCAAACAAACATTTTCGTGAAAACCATCTCGTACCCTAAATACTGCAGTCCGCCCTAAAATCACCGGTCGATAGATCATAAATGCTCAATGTCGGCATTCGGACTCTATTTGTGCGGAAGGAGACTCAACTTGGTTCCCAGGCGGATTGTGTTGTAAACTGCGTTGGTGGCTTATCTCCAAAGTCCACTGTTCGGCCATCGGTCATAAGTACCTCTTCCTGGTGGCACAATGAACAGCGTTTGAAGATGATGCTTTCGTTCGATTCCCTACTCAGACGGATGCGTCATCATAATTTAAAGGTTCCATTGTTTCTAAAGCTATTCTGTGACATCTGTATCGAACCATCACGGGGAATATTCCCGACGGATACGTCACGGCTACGATGACGAAATACTTATTTTACATACATGATTGACATTCTGTACGGATAGATATGCGCCGCAGCTCCCCGGCGACTCTCTGGCTCCCTGGACTTCGACTCTAAGCGATTCATTCCTACCTTATTCTACAGGTGGGCGATAAGCTTATTGCGGTGGACTCAGTGAATCTCGAGACAGTATCGCACGAAGATGCTGTGGCCACGCTAAAAGCCACTGGTGAACACGTGTTGCTCACGGTTGCCAAAACATCTCATCATCTCCCTCCACCCCCACCTGTGCCTCAAGATGTGAGAGGTAAGAGACGGACCCAAGACTGTGGAATTTCTACGTGAGACCATGATCGTCGACATCATGAATCCCCCGCGTCATACAAACGTCGCGTCGTGCGATTCTGCGAAGTTTTCTTCCCATTCCAGCGAACATTGCCGCCGGCGTAATCGACGATTTGAGTGACACCAACATCTCATCTACCTCCAAAGCAGCCAGCGACGATGTCGATAGTCGAGTGTGAGTTGATGCGATTTTGCTTCTCCGCTTTGAATATCTATCTATCCGTTCTGCTTCCAGCGATTATGATGCTTTCCGAAAATTCCCCCGGAAGACGACTCTAGGTGGGCAATCGAGAAGGAAATTTTTTTGATTCTCCCCCTGGTCATGCTGCCGGCTATCCGGCTGACGATTCAATGCTGACGGCGGTGACGTTTTGTCGATTGCTGCGCCACAATCCAACAATCGGTGCCCGGCTTCAAGACGATCGCGTTTCTGGTGCGTCTGACGTAGTCGTTGTCGGCGATAGTCGGAGTATCACTCGTTTTCGGCTGAAAGCGCGGTCTTTTCCTGACTTTGTGTGCGCATATGTGATTTCTGTCAAAATTAGACTGTTCGCTCCTCGCGAGCCTTCCATCGATGCTCATTGTGCTGTTGGCGAGTCGGTGGGAGAGTGTCTGATGTTCCGTGGAAGCTTTACGGCGTTATTGGAACGTCCTGTTAGATGCAGGAAAATCGTCGAAGTGTCCGCGTCGCACAGCGGGTCCGTAACCGGTCCCGGACTCTGATTAATCGTGAGTAACAGATTTTCAATGGCTTCAAGGCCCGCATAGTCATATAAGGAGCATTCATTGCACGTGTCTCGCTCGAGATAGTCGACCTGTACGCGGATGAAATGGAAGCTGGCAACGCGCGCCTCTCCCGCTTCTGTATTGCTACTGGAATGCATCCGGTCCAGCCCTTCACTCGCGTCATTTACGCGTCATTTCACGCGCGCGCTGGTCGTCATACCTATCCAGCCCTGGCTCGGGATACCCAGATCGCGGTGTTCGGGAGGGACTGCATATTCGGAACATTCCGGAGCAGGCCCGAGCGGGTTCGCGCTCGCTCGAGATCGCCGACGCGTCTGAATTGCTGTGCCTTCTTCCTATGCGGGGATTCGAAGCTTCGTGGAGGAAATTCCGATCGTTCGGCGTATATCTGACGATTATCGATTCTCGAGCTCTTTCTCGGGCGCGCGGTCTGTCAGCCCTCGGAACGCTATACTATGAGGGGGAGATAGTTGTGAGGAAGTGCTACACGGATCCTCATTGGTTTACCGTCGTAGAGTGAGCCAGGTATGACGCCTCGGTGAGATGATCTTCCTTGAGGGAGCTTCTGCCTTCCTTGAGGCTCTGGGCCTGTGGCCCAGAAACGTGGTGACGGCCCACCCTCAGGGAGTCCCATGCAAGATAGCTATTGAGACATTGAATAATCAGGTCACGTTCTCTCTTCGCGAGAGTGGGTCCAAAGGCGGCGCGATTGATTACCGATAAACTCGATTTGAAGCAATCGGAGCAGAAGCTCAGCTACGCAGGGAATATTTTCAATGGAAAAGAGCGGAATGAGCGTGAATCATAGCCGCTGCCACGGACGGGAAGCGAGGATCTGGGCGAAGCCACACCCGGTGGTCGCTGAAGGGGATACGTGTGGAGTGAATTCGTCTACAGACTTGCTTCGACGATTACTGAGAGGCGCTGCATACGAGGAATGATTCGTTTGTCAACTGTTGCTTTCCACGGCTCCGGTCACCATGGCAATACGGTATATCGTCCATCTCCCGAATAATGCGGAACACATTCCGGAATCCACAGGCGGGCTTTACCCGGAACGGGTACCCTCTATTGGTTTTCCTCATTCGGCATCAGCTGTCATCGCCTCTGCATCGATCGCTGGGCTCTAAATCGGGCTTCTCACGAATCACCACAGACTCTCATTCGAATTCGGAGTTAATTTTGTGCGCTATCAGCATACGATTAAAATCTGGGAGACCAGGGTCTCGACGATGCTCTCGCCACATCTTGTTGGCCCCTGGTGGTCGTGTGCTGGGTAGCTGTAGTGGTGGTCGCCATCGTCGTAGATGGTTGTTGCGTACCGTTCGGCTCGTTCCATGATGATGATAATGTTTACATGACTCGTGAGTGGTTTCGGTATCGAGCGGAGCGCCACACTTGTCGTCGTTCGTGAGCACCACCGTAGCAGCAGCCACAGTGAGCCTGCCTAGCTGGCTCTGGAACCAGCAACTGGGAGTGTCGTTGCTTTGTGCGGTGCCTGTCGTCTACTGGTGGTGTTCGCCGTTTTTTCCCGGGGACGCCGGCCGGATTAGTTCACTGGTGAAACTACGCAAACGACTAGACGGCAAAGCTAAGAGGAAGTTTCCCGGAGCTGGCGCTACCATTCTACATGTTGGCCCTTATGCCGCCGCCGCCACCGTAGATAGACGTCACCGTGAAAAAGACCCGTGGTCGGAGAACGAGCGTTCGTCGATTCGTCGACAACCGGAGTGGGTGGCTGGGCGGCACAACTTCCCGCTACGGCCGAATCTCCTGAGATGAACATCATCTGATATCTTGTCAGCTACTCGTTTCCGTCAGAGTGAGAGAGACAAGTCTGAGGGAAGCTGGAGAATCCCGTGACGACAAATCCTAGCGCGTCGCTCGGGTGCCGGACTATCTTGTGACAAGTAGAGGAGACGACCGCGAGAAAACGTGAAACGAAATGGGTCGCAACAGAAGCGCCACAGAGGACATGAATGGCAACAAGAAGAGATCACGCTCAAAATCTCGTGAGAGGAATTCGAACACGGGCAGGTGAGGCCGGTAGTTTCAGGAGAGCGAGAGTTTTTTTTATCTGCCGACGCTCGGCCGAAGGACTACCGATTCCATTCAAAGTACTCTGATGAGGGAATCAGCAATGTGATTGTTATACGCGATTGCCGGACCAATCTGCTTGAGCCCAATAAGGGTCCTGAGGCTGCTCATCGGAGTTCCTCTGAGCCCCGCGTCTCGCTGCGGAAAACCCGCCGAGGAAGAAGATCAAGCGACGTCGAGTAACGAGTAGAAGATAAAATAAAAAACAAAAAGAAAAGAGGCAGAGGCTACCCATTCCTCTGGTGGCTGCCGGCGTGCTCCAGGCATCTGCTGCTCCCGTTGAGCAGATCACGAACTTTACGCCGCATTGACTGACCACCAAGTTTGTGTCGGCAATTCGCGCAAAGAGGTTCAAATTCAGGAAACAGAGCTATCAGCCTTGTTATACGAATCCCTCTGCTCTCCCACATTCCGCTGTGGAGCTCCACTTGACTCCGGATCCATTGTCAGTCTGCGACTATTCATGGAATGTCGATCATTTAGGTTTCCGCTCTATGATTCTTCGATACTTTCGAACCGTGGTGACACCTATTGGACTGTTCCGCTTCATCATGGTTCGAGGAGGGAAGAAATCACCTCATTCGGATGTCCAATACGTTATCCAAGCGATAGCGGAGCGGTATCACTGTTTATTTATGTATATCTTTTTGTATTCAATCGTCTATTTATAGTCGATACAGGCCGATGGCAGAATCTTGAACAAGCTCTTTTTGTTGGAGTGTCGAACACGTCCGCACACAACGACAACACTTACAGTGTCATCATCGCTTGAAACGATGCGCTTCACAAGTGCACAAAAGAGACGAGCGGAATCTGAGTGAATGGCAAAGTCAACGACAATGATAATAATGGTCGCAATAATTTACTAGAGACGAACGCTATGCTCTCGAATGGGTCGTGCGGTGGACTTGTGTCGCGTTGTTCGCTGGCTCGGAATTCATCATTTGTCAGTCGAGTGTCTACTGTCTACACGGATCGTTCAAGCCTGGCTTGGAGCCGCTCGAGCAGCTCATTCAGAAGTTTCCCGGGGAGGGAAATCTTCTCGATTCGTCCTCTCGAAAAGAGCGGGATGAAACGAAGAAACGAGTGCTCGGGACGCACCGGAGGAGATGCGACAGAATACCATGGGGTGGAGGAGGCTATGTTTGCTTCCCCGGAGACTCACTTCCAGGGTGAAATTGGAATTTCGATGTGTTTTCTACAATCGAGAGAATCGAAGGGAACTCGCTCTATTCAATGCGGAGTTCGATCTGATTGACTGCAACATTCGCCGATCGGCAGGTGAAAGTGGAACCTCATTGCCTAATTTTTCAATGAGGCGCCTTGTTTGACACGAGCGTCTTCGATTCCGCTCGATAGTCGGTGATCCTTCAAACGAGCCTCGATCGAAATGCGGGCGATGACAGTGATAATGACCACGGGAATCATCAAGCTCGATCCTCGCTCTCCCCGTGCTCGCGTCGATCCATTCAATTCACTCCCGACATCCGGCGAAATCCATTTGTTTTGACTGCTTGAAGCGGTCGGTTCGATCGAGTGACGCGTTTTCGGAATTCCGCATCGTTCCCTATCGGGTTGCAGTCTGTCCGCTTGGTTATGAAGAGATGATAGAAAGTGAGAATGGATGAATTCAAGAGCACCGTAGCGATAAATCTGGGCAACGGTGAATTTCCCCGGATGCGGCTGTTTGTGGCGCTTGTTGAACAAATTGGCGGAAAGAGATTGCGACCCGTCTTGATTTTTTGGCTCGGGTCGCTACTCGCTACGGCACGGTTGCTTGAGTTTGGACGTGAGAGTCAGACGTAGGAGCGTCTATTGCAGAGAAGTTTCTGGGCTCCGGAAGACAAGACAAGCATGAACGTTTATGCTCTACACGGTCTGTCAAGCTGATGTTTGTGTGATCTGAAGCACTCATTCTTCCCACTCGTTCCCGTTATTCCGCACAGATTGGATTTAGAGCACTTAGCGTTTCGAGTTGACATGTGCGAAATCGAGGATGCGCTGCATTACAAGATAAACGCTGCCGTCGCGACGGCACGGGAAGATTCTCGAGAAAGGAATCGCCATGGCCGATCGAGAAATCTTTTGTATTACTCCGTGATTGACTCCACGGTAATGGCGGACAACGGTGTCGGCCCTTCATTCATATCGGAACCTGACGACGCCGACGACCTACGGTTCGCTTCCAAGCAACACTCGGATATTATCATTCATGGAGAGGCGTGGTTCCTGTCCGTAAGTTTTGCTCCGTAAGCTCGCTCAACGGAGAAGTCATCCGCGAGTGCTCTGGGTGGAATCGGCTCCTCTCGTGAGCGCAGAACCCCTCAGGCCTCATTCTCGAGACTTGTGAGAATTTTATTGCTGCTGTGTTCATCGTCGACTTCCTCCCGATCTACTGCGAGCACAGAAACGGATTCCGTGATGGTTTCGGCGCAGCACGCAGGTCGGAAGCCTGCTCAGCGAATCCCAATTCCTGCCTAATCGAACTCCTGTGATGCCCTGATGCACTTCATTACCCGAACAAAGAATGTGAATGAGATTTCGATAGAATGGCGTCCTACAAATAACCATAAGCTGGAATCGCCAGACAGAGAGATATTTTTAGCCAGAACACTCGCTTAGGGAGTCACAGCACGATAGGAGCCATCATATTGTGAATCAGTCCCTGGAGGCTTTGCAGGAAAACGTTGTTCCGGGCTTATGTCCGTTCCACCAATCGTTGACAAATTCTCTCGCGTGCTCTCGAGTGTCGCAGGGTGGGAGTCTCTAAAGACGTCAATGCGGTATTCCCAAAACCTCTAGACGGATTAGCAGTGTTGACGGATTTCGCCTCCGACATCCCAAAGGATGCTATGCAATTTCTTATCAGCTGCTCCCGCTTTCTCCGTTCGAGCCTGAGCTCTGATGCCCGGACGGAGCACGGCTGGTCGGGGTGGGCTCTGAATCCAGCTCAATAAGCCCCGGTTGAGAGCTCGCTTTCCACGGCATGGGAGCTCACGTTCCAAGTTATTTTCGGAACCTCCATCGATTTCTCGGAGTTTGTTCTGATGGGTAAAAAAGACTATGTGCGTGAAATACTCCAATGTAGTACAGGGGGACGAGATCTGATCTTGCAGATTTGTCAGTTGCCTGAATCCTTTCACGGTCCATGGAACTACGTGAAGACTCACGAGTCGGTTTTCTTTTGCGCGGCAACGTCCTTTGTTGTAGACCGCCTTCGGGATCCTCGGGCCGATCGAGATCTGTTTACATTGAGAAGATCGGCTCGAAACAGCTGACGAACGCTCGACGGGTCGGCTGGTCGAAAAAGCTTTCTTCTATTCTGGGTGCCGTGCCATCGGTCGGGACCTCAGCCGGGACGCGGAGGCTTCACGAGCAGGCCCGTAAGGCCTGAGGAATAGTTGGGATAGCCTGAGATCAAGCGAGGAGATTCGCGCCCACGCGCGAATACCATAAAGCCAGAACCAGAAGTCTCCGCAACGATGGAATGGAGAGCTTTAGCGATCGATCCAATCCGTCTGGATAGGGGAATAATATTCCTGACGGGACATTTCGGGACAACGGAGGTCATCTGTGGTGCCGAATCCTCTTCCGCTGAGGCAACCGGGAGAGTATCAGGAACCGCGGTCCGAATACATCGATGGATAAAATTTTCTCACGAAGAATTTTCCATTGCAGAGAAACTCGGAAAGTCGTTCTGAGCAAAGGAGCCAGTGGACTCGGCTTCAACATCGTTGGTGGAGAAGACGGTGAAGGGATTTTCATCTCATTCATCCTCGCGGGAGGAGCTGCCGATCTGAGTGGTCAGCTCCGAAGAGGAGATCAGATTCTCGCCGTGAACAACATCGACCTTCGACAAGCAACTCATGAACAAGCAGCGCAGGCGCTCAAAGGGGCGGGTCACACCGTGACCATGACAGTTCAGTTCAGACCTGACGGTGAGTAGGATTCCCGATGTCCCGGACATCGCATACCGCAGGCGATTCTTGAAGCGAAGCATGCATACACGCATCCTCCGGCCGTCAACCTGTTGACCCCGATGCCACATCCCGTGCGGTACTGTTGCGTGTTCCGACACGCTGCTACCTTCCGTGCGAGATGCTGTTGAGATGCGTGAGAAAATACGTGAAGTCATGCTCGGTCGACGCAGTCTCACGGGAAGTGCACAAGAACCTCGTTCTTGGTGCATAGCTCGTCCCTCTCTTGAAGACTCTCGCCGCGATGCTCGGATGCGAATTTGACGATCTAGATTCGCGGGTGTTTCCAAAAATACCTCTGATCAGACTGTGATCCTCAGGCTCCGAGCGGCATAGTGGAGCCTTAGGGGCAACCTTATCCACTCGTCTGATTTCGCGGATACGTGGAAATCTCGGAAATCTCCTTTCTTTCCGAACAGCTAGGAACGCTGTTTCACTTTCTCAATTGGAGTCACCGATGTTTCCGGGTTGTTCTTGATCGTCTAGGCTTCAGTGTCGGTCGTTCAGTTTCAGCGTCGCTCGTCCTGGGGATGGATCGGAGGGTCCTCTCCTATCTGGATCGCGAATGCATTAGGGCGGTCACGATGGAATCTAAATCGGTCCCGCGTCCTGGATATACTTTGTAACTCGAAACGATTGTTCTGACCTGGAGAAGTTGGATGCCGATCGGGGACCCCCGACGTCGGGCTGCGACATTGGGAGTATGGGAAAATCCCTTCTTCGATACCTCCTCTCCCTTCAGCATCCCTTATCTCCGCAATTAGCGCGGAATGTCACGCTTGAGCATCGTCCAGCTAGCGCCGGAAGGAAAATTTCTCGTTGACTGCGGCAGCGACTTAACTAGTGATCGTAATACGAATTTCATGAGGCGTGATATTACTTCGGTGATTTCGGCCCTTCGTCGCAGAGTTCGCTGCAAGAGATACTTTCGCGAATCAATTAGACGCGCGGCATGACCCGTATGAACGCCTACGCGTTCGCTGAGGTCGTCCGGGTTACGAGGAGCAATGACGTTCGGGACGCGCATCTCGAACATATCGCGCGTCGAGCGTTGGATACAATCTCGCAAGTTTCTGAAATCTGCGGATCGGAGCTCAGTCAGTGCCCTTCTTCGAGCTCGCAAAGTCTCGATGTGCCTACCCTTCGATTCCGAGTGAGAGGTTCGGACTCCCCATAGATCACGGAGCCGTCTTCTCCGACGCAGCGGTTCCGAGCTTCCCGTAGGACTTCACCCGGGTCGAATATTTCACGCAGGGGACATCTTCAGTCGGTATCGGGTTCAGCTCTCTCTATGTCGAAGAGCGGAGCTGAGACGGACCCACACGACGCTTCTGTATAAACGACGCTCGTATGTGCATTGTATATTCGAGCGAGACTTTTTTCCCGGGCCAGTGCTGCTCGGGTTCGGAGTCGCCCACCCGGACCGCGAATGGGTGTGCTGATTGACTGGGTGACTGGATGGCTGGTCGGTGGGTCGGCCGGCCGGCCGGCCAAGGAGCGCGAGGGAGTCCCACAAGATGGCCTCCCTCCATGAGTTCAGAGGGATTCTGAACCTCCGGAATCCGGCTAGTGAGCGCCAAAATCCCGGTATTTTCCTGGAGCGACTGCCCATGTGATCGTGCTGCACAGTCGATATCCCTCTGTGAGGTCAACACATTAGATCGAGATCTTGGGCTCGATGTCCTGCGTGTCGAATGCGTCGTTCGGGCTCTTGTTGTTGTGAGATGACGGGTCCACCCAGAGCTGTCCTGTGCCCATCCTGCCGGTAGGCTCCAATGGCTGTGGGAATGCTGTACGGTCATCGTCGCCAGTTACCGAGAATGACTACCTAGGAATCTTTCCGAGTCGATCGGCCTCTAGCAATCGTGGAGGACAAATTGACAATTTGTGCAAGTGATGAGGACCCATCCACGCTAACCACGAGGAGACATCGAAAACCAATGTTCTTTGACAAGTGCCTTCTTATACACACGAGGACTACATTTGTTCAGCAAGCGGTTGTTCTAGCATAACAAGCAGTTCATGTGGGATGCGAATTGTCTTCCATGTTCGATCATTGATCGCCCTGCCTGATCGGATTGCTGACAGTCCGCCCCAGAGTCTCGGGTATGTATCGAGGAGGTTCCATAACATCGACCTTCGACATGAGGTCCTTGTTTGACGAAGGTGTGGTCATCTCTCTCAATCCTCGCTCGCCGAGAACGGATGGGGATAATGTCACTCTGAGAGCGAGAGATTCTCCCGCCCGAGGTTCATCGTCACGACCACTTGTTTGGAATGGCGAGGGGCGTCCCGTTTCCCGGAATCGCTCGACGGAACATTCCAATCATGAGGGCCGAGTGAGCCATCGGATATGAATATGTATTCCATTACCCGTGCTCCGGATTCTATTGCACAGAAATCGAGCTCATTTGTTAACTCGCTGTGTTCTCGGCATGCGAGCTGTGTTCTTCCAATACCTCGATGGGTAATTGGAATCGATTGCGAAACTTCGGAAGTGTTTCCATCGCGGCCGACTCGCAGCGTCCGCCGGCTCAGTCGACTTAGCCCCGACCGAGACGTCCCTCGTCGGAACGTGCCGCGCGTTCCTTGTTGAGAACCCCGGGAGCGTCCACTTTATCGGGCTCACCTGGCAAAGGGTATTCACGCAACCCGCTCCATGCAACAAGTATCGATCCCGCAGCGATCGTCGTGGTCAATTATTCATAGCGAACGAGGATGAATGCGACTACGATGCGATCAAACGACAAGCCTCGTGAAATTCTTCGCGTCCGAGAGAACTGCATTCATCCTTTTTTTGCATCTCAAAGAATTCTAATCAGCAGCAGCTTGGGACGTGAGCGGGCAGGCTGCGGTTGACAAGCGGATGATTTCTCGGCGGCGTCCAATGAATGAGATGGCTCCGTAGAAATTCCGATCGGCGTTTGTGGGCCTTGACGTCGGATGCGGTTGGCTCTGATGTCATGCCGCAAAATCATAATGAACAAAATCACGATGAACAGAATCTTGGGGATATACTGCTGCTGACCATACACTGCGGAGATTCGCCAGAAATAGCGTTCAAATGTTTTTTTTTTCTCTTTCAGAGTACAATCGGTTCGAGGCAAAGATTAACGAGCTACGAGAGCAGATGCTGAATAATTCGGGCGCAGGGAGCATCAGGACCTCTCAGAAGAGGTCGCTGTACGTCAAAGCACTTTTCGATTACGAGCCGCAGAGAGACAGTGGACTTCCATCTAGAGGCCTATCATTTCGTTTTGGAGACATCCTTCACGTGACGAATGCAAGCGATGACGAGTGGTGGCAGGCGCGAAGAGTCCTCCCTCCTGGAGTCGAGGACGTCGTGGGAATCGTTCCGTCGAAACGTCGAGTGGAACGTCGGGAAAGGGCCCGTCTCAAGACAGTCAAATTCCAGGTGAGTTCCAGCCGGAGTTTCTCAGCCGAGTTTCTCGCGTCTTGCTCCCGCACGACGGCCGAGAGTTTGACAGTGATGGGATGTTGAAGCTCCTCGCCGAAGGTTCACGGTGCCGAATGCGTTCCGTCAGCGCCGCTCTAGCCTACTGGATTTGCGATTTCGATTTGGCCGCCCAGTGTGATAAGCTCCCGTCTGCATAATTCAGTTCGCGTCGCAGGAGGCTCCATCGAGGCTGCTTGTGATGTATGAGGGCGGCTTTCGCAAGCTTTTTCTACATGTCGATGCGGGCTCGGAGTATCGATCGCGCCAAGTCAGACCGATCACGGTTGAAGTGCTGGATTTCGCCGACTCGGCAGGCCTGTCCCCAAGCTCGATGGAGCTCCGGGATCCGAGGCGGATGCTCGCTCTCTGGGCGAGCACGTCTGACGCCAGATTTCCTTGCAGGGAGGAGGACTCGGTCACTACTCCGGAGGGTCGGGAGGAACGTTGGACAGAAAGAAAAAGAACTTTTCATTCAGCCGCAAGTTCCCCTTCATGAAGAGCCGGGATGGCGGTGACCTCGACTTCGACGGTAGCCACGATGGCAGCAACCAGGACAGTGAGTATCTATGCGATTCGATCACGGCGGTTCTCGTGAGATCTGCGAGAAAGCGCCCGTGTCGAACGTGGATCCCTTTGGTCGAATTTGACGGTTTCTCCCCTTCGCAGACACCACTGCAATTTCATCTGACAGTGAAGCTTCGTCGGTCGGCTGTCGAGAACGCGGTGAAGTTGAGACCGTGCTCAGTTACGAAGCTGTTGAAGAAACTCCCGTCAACTACGTCCGGCCTGTCGTCATCCTGGGTCCTCTCAAGGATAGAATAAATGATGACCTCATCTCCGAATACCCGAACCTTTTCGCGTCGTGTGTACCTCGTGAGTAGAACTTCGCACTCTATCTCGGCCAAGGGAAATGATTTATCGGCACGACATCGTAACCCGGAATTGTCCCGTGGTCGAGCGACTCGGAGCCGCTGAAGGCTTGCGACCCCCTGGTCCCCACTACCCCGGACCATGAACGATGTTGGAATGATCGCTCATTCTTCACCGCAGATACCACCCGGCCGCAGCGAGATTATGAAGTTAACGGTCGAGATTATCACTTCGTGGCCTCACGAGAGCAGATGGAGCGGGAAATTCAACAGCATAACTTCATTGAGGCGGGACAATACAACGACAACTTGTACGGAACGTCAGTCGCCGCTGTGCGTTTAGTCGCAGAGCAGCAGCGGAAGCACTGTATCCTAGATGTTTCGGCGAACGCCATCAAAAGGCTGCAGGTAGCGGGGCTCGAACCAATTGCAATTCTCATCAAGCCGAAAAGTGTCGAGAGCATCCTCGAGATGAACCGACGCATAAGCGAAGAGCAGGCAGCGAAGCTATATGAACGGGCCCTCAAGATTGAACAGGAATTTAGTGAGTACCCGAGCTATCCGTCGGGAGCAATTTCCGGTTTCTCCAATATCTGCGACGCTCTTCTAGGAACTTACCCTCGGAGCATCACGCCAATATCGATGCACTTCACACCGTCTCTTTCCCCGCACAGGTGATGTCCTGACGGCCAACGTGACCGGCGACTCTGCTGAGGAAATCTACGAGAAGTGCAGAATCCTCATAGAGCTCCACTCGGGTAACAATGCCTGGATCCCCGCTCCGCATAAGCTATAGTGCTGTCCGTGAGCACCACCCTTCCCATCCAAGTCATTTAGACGTCACTCTAAGAAAAAGACATCGCCAGTAGCAGCATCCACAGCCGCCGAAAGCGCGAAATAACGAAAAGGAAAAACATTCGACGACGAAGAGAGCAACAACGGACAATTCAGGTGGAAGATCCCGAATTCTAGATGAGGGATGTTTCACTCTTGATACGGTCCCCGTCTGGGATCCTCGAGGCCCGCCAAATCTACTGCCAATAGATCTTGTAAACAACACTGCGAATTGAGCGGAAGAAATATGCATACATTAGGAGAGAGTTCCCCCTGCTATTGAAAAAAATAGAACGAACATTGTTTTTCGCTACTTTCCGTGATCAGGAAACGAAAGGCCCTCTCATGAACAACAAACCTCGAGAGCTTCAAGAGAGCTGTACACTAACTAATTATTATTCTCTGCAAAAGTGAGGTCCACTCGAGGGAAACAATCTAGTGTAAAAATTGACTCGTATTATAAATCACGATCGAGGAGCACTGTCGGGGGAACATTTCTAGTGCGAATCACGCACCTCACCTGATATCGGCCGAAATTGTGCGTGACTGAGTACGGTATCCTTATAATTCATTGTTGTATCCGAATGGGAGATCAACTACCCTGCGGAGCATACTAGTCAGTGGGCCCGGAGGATCCGACGGAGGTTTTCTCGGACAAAATTCGGAACTCAGAGTTTCCCTGAGAATGAATTGAATTCGGACGGAGTCATACAATTGTCTTGAACCGGGTCTGATTATTAATTTCGGATCATCGGATGTTATGTAGTGAGTAGTAGCAATTGTGTCGTCAGCGGCTGGCATACCGGTTGTCATGTGCCATAGAGTGACGGATGAGGATTGGGCGGTGTGGACCGCCGATGATATCTAGGTACTGTTCTCGCAGTAACTGACTGACTAAGTAAAAAGTGTCGCGGCGTCCGTTCAGATTCCTAGTAGCAAGCGAGCAGCAGTTGAAGCCGCCTTTCCACGACTCGTTGACACGGAGGTAATTTCGTGTGCAATTGGCGATGAGTGTTCGTCGCGGGCTGATGTCAAACACCGCGGTCATAATTCACGAAGAATCGTCGTCAGCAATTTCTCCTACGCTAATGGGTACCCCAATGATGATCATCGATGCCGATGAGTCTGCTAAGTGCAAACGTGTCCGTCGTATCAATAATCGAAGGATTCCTCGGCTTCTCCGAACTCCAGTCAACGAGCGTGTACGGTATTTGTACATTGGACTCTGTACATAGAGCAGAAGTGCGCTCTGTTCAGGCTTGCGACCCGATGACCCATTCACCGTCGGGCTCGGGCGACCGAAAGGACGGGCGCTGCATCGAGACGTATTATTCTCTCCTGTTTCTAATTTTTTTGTCTTCTCTCTCGTCCACCGAAGCAATCTCGATTTCCCTCACTCTGGAAATTTCACTGCTCTATTCCGTGTCTCGTTGAATTTGCTCCATTCGATTGGGCATCTTGGCATCGACGATGACGGGAATGATTATGAGGAAAATTATGATAATACCGGACAAGCTGATTATCGAGAGACCAAGATGATGATGGAATGGGATGGTGTCGTAATCCGGAGGCACTACGTCATCAAATTTCTCTTCTTCTAGAGAGCAATTTCGGACGGAGGCCTTTTTTTTCGCTGTAAACTTTCCGGGTCTCAATTGGTGCGCTCTTTGGTGGGGGTGGTCTATAGCTAGGCGCGTGACGGTCGATGGGCGGACCTCAGCTCGACGAAATCGAGAGATAATTTTATTTGTACCATCACCACCGTGATCACTTCGATCAGAGCTGCCAACATAGACACCTCACGCAAATTCACAAACACCTGAAAATTAGGCCGAGAGGCGAACAAACAAAAATCCTGATCGAGACCTAGTGTTTCAACGACAACGTGCTTAGGACGCGTTGACTCCCGTAGAAAATGACTTCAGTTCTGGACAGAAATGCTTGGCTCTATCTGATTCAAGAACTTGTTGTGGACTGTGGCGAGACGATAGTTGGAGCAACATCACCCGACATCGTCATCGCCTCTTCTTTATTTCCTTGATGAGTGTAATTGCATTGCCTCATGCGCGGTGTCGATCAGACGGAAGCAATTTGATGATATATAAAAATTAAATAAACTGAAGAAGTCAAGAAAGGAACAAAGCACAAATCGATGAGAAAGAAAGCAACCCGTGTCTTTTCTCCGATCGAGGGAGTGTTCAGGTGTAGTTGCCGTAGAGAGCTGGAAGAAAGATTCGATGGACGGGAACTGAATCAGAATTCTCTCATCGAGAGATGAGCTTGGCCGGATACCTTCACTTGGAAATCGCTTCATGAGGTCTCCGCGAAGAGAGAACCGGAATCGGGATTCGTCAACCGACTGCTTCCGACGGAAAACGCGAGAGGTTTCAGATTTGCCAGGAGAACGCCAGAGATGACGCTTCCAGCAAATCTCATCAGAATCCCAAGAGCCCACTCCGGGAGAAAAACTGGCCGGCGAGCTCTTTGCTCAGTCAGATGCGGCAAACGTAGGGAATGGAACAGAAGAGTACCCCATCATTTTTTTGGATAATACCCATCAAATTTATTGGATTCAGGACTCGTTGTGCCAAACCTAATCATCAACATAGGTACATGGATAGATACTGCGTCTAAACACTCATGAATGTCGGCATCAGCGCCGTGTGAAGGAAGCCTCTTGGGCGATCGCGAATTCCTGGACGCCAAGGCCGCAACTTTTGTTTCAGACAGGTCTGGCAGAAGAACGGCGTCCTCGCGCGCTGGAATCGCATAGAGGCTTCCCCTCCATCTTGCGATGGGTGAGGGGATCTGGGAGTAGTAAGGTTCGGCGTTCCTGGTTTCACCGATAGGAGTGGTCCCATACCAATGGAGAATATTTTGCCTCAAGAAGGAGCAGTATACAAAGCAGAGCAGCGGCACACTCGCATTCAGGAAGGGGGAACCGAGAAGCACCGAGCTTTCCTACTCCCGTCAGGCTTCGATTTACGATATTCATAGTCGACTCCATATCGACGAATTAATTAGTCGCATTTGTCGTGACATACAATCAAAGGCTTGACGAATATTCCGCGGAGTCCATCGAGCACACTGGTAATTGATTTCCCCCATGTTCGCGGGGTAGGAAATATATAATGTAAATATATACATAGGCATTCCATGTAACTCGATATCTGGTCAGGCGATATCCCATAAAATAAATAGGTGAATGTCCTCGATGCGGTCAGAGTTCAATTCCATTGAATTGATTAATTTTTCTCCCTCGTCATTTATTCAAAATTACATTTTCTCATTGAAAAATATACATTTCTGTATACGCCTTCGTGTCGGAGGATTCTCGGTCGATATCCCTATACCTAATGGCTGAACTGAACATCATTCAGGTTGAGATTACTCGGCCATCTTACTTTTTCGCTCGGCTTAGTCATATCATGATTTGTTCGTCAGGATGGCACCTACAACGATGGCTCCGAGCGCGATGCCGGCGACTCCAAAGATATTTCGATAGAAATTCGACTTCGGTGCTTCGCTCGACACGTCACCCAACACACTGGCCTGAAAAGAACAAGAAGACAACCCTCAGACTAAAAATGTAATTGAGCGGCACAGCAAACAATTGATTCTGGATTATTATTATCGTGATCGAAAGATATGCTCAGAGGGAAAAGCTTCGAGAATATGGAAGGGTCATTGAATTGGCGATGACAGTCGGAGGAGTCCGTATCGACACTGCGTTCCCACGACGACGCCCCTGCTGGCTACGACCTCCCTTGACCACACATCGAAAACTTTGATTCCCGTGAGAAAGAGATTCAAAAGGTCTTCCGCCGACGGAGTTGTCATCAACCTCGCCGTCCGCCCGCGGGCGTCATCAGCCAGACAGATTCTGTCGATCTTTGCTCGATTCCCCCAGATCAAGCGAGCAAACAAAGAAACGAACAAAGCAACCGACCAGCTAACACGGAGACCGAACGCTAACCCGCCTCAACCGGTGAATGGAATATTCAAGAAGCACCTGGCTGACTGGATGCCTGGTCGGGGGAATCGTCAGACCGTCGGCAAGGATCGTCTTGAGGAGGGTCGAGTAAAAGCGAGTCTCCGTTGCATACGCTCGCCCATGCTTGCCTCCGTATGGGATCAGCAGGGGAAGGTTCTGGTCATGACTCACGTCGGACACGACGAAGATATCGATAGATTTCGAAAGCGCGTATTATGAGATGATCACATCCGTTTTATAATTTCTCAACGCTTTAAAGATCCGGGTAGCAATAGCTTCGAGTCCTCGATCGATCGTCGGACCGCGAGGTGTGAAAAAAAATCACCCTGATCCCTTATCAGGTGTCTGTCCCCGAACGAGCTCAAGAGCCCGCACTGTTTGCCGCTCCTCAGGTACTCTCCACGAATTTCGATTTTTTCTCGTCCGTAGAGTATTTCGGTACGATGTGCTGGAAATCCGCGATCATGACGCGAGAATTTGAGATTTCTCCCCAATAAGACGCATATTCTGCGTGCATGTACAGAAACTCGGTTAGCGGTAAATCGAATCCTCTTTCCTACGGATCTTTTCGTCAAACCACAATTTCGACGTAATGATTATGATTGAGGAGGCGAGCCGTCATCTGTTCTCCCTAATCGACAATTTCGATAACGACCCAGAGCTGCTCATGTCTTCGATTGAGTAAATAAACAGTGATTCCCTCCCGATCCGTCTGCGAACCATTCCCGCGTTTGGCTGACGTTTCGGCAAACCTAAGCACGCCGAGGAGCAGAATTAACGGAATGCGTCAATATCGATGGTGCTGGCGACCACCGACTCAATTTGAAGGGGTCTGAACTTACGAAGGAGAAGACGGCGACATCGCATCGCGCCGTCGATTGTCGATTATAAAGGAATGTTGAACGCCGCCGTCTCAATCATGATTGGGGCTTTCCCTATTTCATCTGACCATCCATCTCACAAACTCTCGGGGCTAATCTCATTTTTCCCGCTCGTCATGTAATCTGCTCGGCAAATTGTAGAGGACAAGAGAAAGAACTGTCCCGATCCAGATACCGCAGGACCGCTGACTCAGCAGAAGTTTGTTCGCGTAGCCGTCGAGGTAACTTCGATAGACCGCTGCGTCTGACGAATCGTTCTTCATAAAAAAAAATCTCAAAATCTCCGAGTTTTTCCGATACAGGCAACCGATCGCTGGATTCGATAACTTTCGGCTTCGAATTCAAAGTCCGTGAAGTTCGATTGATTCGAAAGTCCTCCATCGTTCACGAAGCCATGTCCTAGCGAATATGCGACGTGTTTCTGAAACAAGGAATTGGCCATGCTCGGGGCCCCCGAGCATCCGTATGGCTACTGTTGGTCCAGTGAGCTTTCTTTCTTTGTCTCTTCCTCTCTTCCTGAACCCCTCCTCTACGTCGAAGTCACCCCGCTGACGTCGATTTGTTGCCTTTTCGCCGCCAGGCACCCGCTTTCCTACCCGCCGCATTTTTGCTTGTGGCGGTGCCCGTCTGATTCGACGCCTGATTGCCGCCCTCGGATGAACTTCTCTGCCTTCGAGCAACTTTTCGGCTCTAAGGTTAGATCGCTCTCTCCGTCGCCGATGTCATCGCTACCGGATATGACCATTGGCCTCTCTACAGCTGAACGCCTCTCGATACCTTTTTTCTACAGAGCCTGGCACAGACTCATGAATAATAATTGGTGCCTACAAAGAAGCCTTCTGAACGGACGTTCCAAGGATATCGCTCCGAGGAGATCCCGGGAAAGCGGAACAGTCCGATGAGCCGCTGAAGTGTGCTCAAAGACGTCGCATCGAGAAGCCTCTCCCGACTGAAGAATCTCCCATGGAAAGCTTCCTTCAACGTTCTTTCGAAGAGCTTAGACTTCAGAGCCCGTTGACCGGCGTGGAATGCGGCCCTTGTGCCTTTCGGCGTTGGAATGCCATCTGGTTGCTCGCTGGGCCTGCGGATCGTCTTCTCTTTCTTTTTCGCTTCGACGCTGTCCGCGCCGGTAGAAGCCGTCGCAGAAAAGCAGAAGAGACGAACCAGAAGAGAAAACAAAGGAATGACGTCTGCCTGCCTGCCTGCCAGCCAGTCAGTCATTCGGCCAGTCAGTTGGCCGGAGAAAGCCACTTGTTGTAAAGAATTTCACGACTTCTGCTCCTCGCGGAATTCCTTCTCCCGACTGCCCTCTAAGCGGAGGAACACTTCCGAATCAGGCAGACAGACAGACGTCAGAATCTGGAGGTGATATCCGCGGTCCTCGAAACTGATCCTCGTATCGGTAGGAAACTCGTGAGACGATCAACGAAAGGAATCCCCAAACTAGAACGAGACGATGCTTTTCGTTCTCTCGAGCCGGTGACGGCTTAATAAACATTCGTTCGAACTCATCGTGGTGTGACGACAGACGCCATTCCGTTCCCACGAGGAGTAAACATTCGTTTCGCTTTTCAACGAATCGTTGATCTACGGACACGAACAATTTCACTCGACAGACGAAAAGATAAGCTCAAGACAGCGCGAGGGAATTCTGAATAGAAGAGGGAGGCGATTCAGAAGCTAGGTCTCGGCTACCGGCACCGGAACCTACGAGCGTTTGCAACGACCAACGGGACAGCGCGGCGTGGTATCGATCGAACGATTCACGAGAGATCGCGAAATCGAAATCATTGCTCCCGAGTTCCCTCGATATTTTTTTGAAAGAATCACATATCGAGCAACGAAATGTGATGAGCACCACCGTATTCGATCTCTGGGACAGAATCGAGAGTTTAGGCTCCTCAAGGAATCGGATACCGATGTGAACTCGGCCCGGAGACGCAACAGGGAAGCCGATCGCCCGCACGGGACATGTGGGGGAAGATGAGCGCAACGCACGAGCAGTCCCAACGATTTCTCTGTCGTCGAGATCGTTTGAGACCGACCCGGGTCAGAGCCTCAGGTTCTGCCACAGGAGGTGGCGAAGGTGCGCACATCGAGCAGCCATTCGAACTCCATGCAGTATACCCACGAACTTGAATGAGCACAACTCACCCATCCGTGGTTTTCGCGGATCCATGGCATTAAAGTTCGTGCGGTGAAAGCTGTCGTCCAATTGTAGACGGTGTTGATGGGATCTTGGGTGGGCAACCTCGCGGCAGTCTCGACGGCATACGTGAAGGCTACAACGATCCGTTCCCAGCTGACGCCACGCTCACTCATAAGTTCATTCATTGAAGTATGGAATCCGTCTTCTACTGTTCTCAGCGTGAGGTTGTCGACGAGTAGACATCGTTCCGCCAACTCTGCGAGGGCTTCTTGACAGCCCGCGTGGAAGTGATCCGACAGAGCCCGTAGCGTTGCGCAGATTTCAGCGTTATCTGGTGAAACTTCGGGTTCGACAGGCGATGTCCACTCGGTACCGCGCAAACTCAGACGGTATCGGAAGAAATCACCGAGGATTTCGTGAATCTGGCGCTGTTCGACCGTTGAAAGATACTCCATGCTTCCGCGCCGTGATGCGTTGCCTCTTCTGAACGAAATCACGAAAAAAAGCATTGCCAAGTCTCCTCCAGAGTTCTTCGTCATTTGACCGCGGAGGAAAATGGCGGATGGCTTGTTCGCCTGCTAGACGAGCGTGGCGCCCGCAGCGCCATCAAGTAGTAATATTCGGCGCTGCCCTACTGGCGCGGCGCGAAATCGGCGCAGCGAGACGGGCGCTGCGAAAACGGCGCCGCAGCGACAGCACCAGCAGGAACGACGCATTAAGAAACAGCGCCTACGCTAAGGATTCTGCGAGAGCGCCCGTCATGGAGACGATAGGGATTTCTCTGAAATCTCGGCAACAGCTCCCTGGAGTTCAATCTTCCCCGGGGTTCAAGTTCATAAGCCCAGGCTGCATGGACTGACTGAGCAAGAACCATCGTCCCTTATCGGAACTCTCATTATATGAGACGGATCCCTCATGATTGGGATACTTCGGCTGATTGTATAAGGATAGGAGAACTCGTTCGATATATTTAGAGGACGTCCAAGGCGACTATGGGAACCGCCGCTCTCGAAGCGCAGCCGGCTCTTCACGGTATCGTGGGTCCTAGCTCTCAGAGCCCCTGATTTCTGCCCACACGGTTTTCTGATTCATGGACATCGCTCCGCCATGCCCCGGGCTACCACTTTTCCCCAGGATGCTACGATCAAACGTGATTCGCTCCCGCACATCCACAATACATTGCGGGTCGCTACAGCCAATCATCTGGGCGGTCGCCACGTTTATCGGCTACACTAGTAGAGACAGGCGGACGACTCAGTGTACCTCAGAAGTCTTCGACTTCACCTTTCATTTGCTCATATATATGAACGAGGCCGAACTTCTCCCCATAACGAGGGCTCAATCTCACACTGCGAAGATATAGAAGTCCCCGGTAGCGATTTTCTTCGCAGGATTATCATCATTCTTGCAATTTGTCACGGATGAAATTGTCGTTCGATATTCTTCAGAGATATCGATCTTCCGACATCTTCTAACCGAGAATGCCGAGGCAGCAAATCGCATGTTACTAAGCAGCGCGGACTTCGGCAGGGCTGGAAGGGCTTTTGCCCAGTGGCGTGGAGCTCCGCTGCAGGGACCCCCGACACGGGATTCTCGTTCCCTGGAAGGTTCTTGGAAGACCACGGTCCTACGATTCCGGGATTCCGTCTTGCGAATTGCTTTGAAGACCGTAGGCATTTATCCTCGGGAGCAGGGATCGCGGGTTTCGTGAGGGCGGATTGTGCGAAATGACCGCGCTGGCCCAACAGGCGGACGGACCAGAAGCCATCACGCTTTGCGGTCAGTCGTCGTCGAGACCCCAAAGTGATGAACGCGAACATTGAACAACACATTGAACCCCGTAGACAATATTCGCGGACTCTCGGACCTCCATGGAGTATCCGTACTCATCATGGATTCGCGAGCCGTTCGCGACCGCTCTCGCTTCGACGCGTCTCAAAAGATTGCAGTCTGCATCAGATGCTCGTGAGCGGTCCTCTTCTATCTGGATTCCGCAAGCTATCGCCCCCCCCCTCTTCTAGGTCGGTTGTCGACTGTAAACGGAAGGGTAGCTCAGGCTAGAATAACTACGGCATCAGACCTCCACCTAGACGGAGGTCCGGCCTGCCCCTCGCCTCGTACCGCAAACGGCAGGCTAGGGCTTCAGAATGGAAGTGCGGGGTTCGCATCTGCTCGACACGCTCTACTGCCGAGTATTCCGTGGCATCATTATATGAGCTGTGGTAAGTTCGGGAGAAGCGCGAAACTGTTGCGAAGTCTCTACGATCGAGACGACACCTGAGGAGGGGTTATCGGTCCAATCTATAAATCAGCGCATAGGTGCGTGTCAACATTCCGGGATCATCGGTTCAAGATTATCACGGTGGAGACGAGATCGGTCTCCATTCGGGGCTCAGGTGTCACTCGACTTCTCCGTGAATGAGAACATTTCTTGAGACATGTAGTCTTATCGGTTCCACGGACTCCTCTCACATCCCCGAGATCGTCCCTTTGGGTCTATCGGAACCGTGGGCCTCTTTTCGTCGTTCAAAACAAGTTCTGAGGCTCGTGATCCTTACGCAGCACATTTTTGTCGAATCGATCACAGCGCTGTGAGTGGCAAAAACGCCAAGCTCTCCATTGAGAAAAATTCTCGTCGGCAACGAATACGACTATTGTTCGAACCGGGTGCCCCTCTCCCTCCCATTCTTCTCGCTCTCATCCTTTCTCAGAACTCACTCAGAAGCCGCCTCCCTCTCTCCCTCCGCGTTTCTCATTCCTGACAACAAAAGGAAGATAGCAGGTACCGAAAAGAATGACGTGATCGGCTACTGGAGCAGGGCCACTGCAATCGGTGAGGCGGGGAACCTAAGGTCAAGGCTCCATCCGAGGAAGATCCTTCTCATGATAAACCTCCATTGACGAATTACCGTACAGCTCATCGTGTTCAGCCTCGATGTCAGGGAGAGAGAGGGAATTCTTAGTTTCCACTACCTTGTCCCCGTCAGAATTGCCTTAGAAGCAAGGAAAATACCCGATAAATTACATAACATGAACCATCATTTTATTGCGCGATAAGCTACTGAGAGTCGACCGCGAGGAGGATTCCGAGCTGGGAGCATTAACTTGTCAGTAACGGGATGTTCGACGTTTGCCCAACCCCAACGAGGAGAATCCAGTAGGATGTTCGGTGTAGCCTCGCCAAGTCATTCGGAGAGGCTGAATCCATGACGGGCGACTCCGATTTCCACAGCTCCTAATTATTCTTGGATCTCTGGTGTCGCCTACCACCCAGTAATTTATGTTCGAGAGACGAAGAGATATAATTCCGTCCACATCACGTTGCGACTACCCTCCCAAAACAGAGGACTCGTGGGGCTCAGAGTACAGGAGCTATCAGATCCGTTAATCCTGTGGATACTTCAATGCTACCATCTCCCGAACGAACGATCGGCTTCTCAGGCATTGGATGCCGCCGACGATCTCGGTATCAGATCCGGAGTGAGATTAGCTTCCTCATCCTGTTTAAGTATTCACTACAACCAGTGAGCAAGGGCTCTTGTTCTCGAGAGCAGGCGCCTCGGTCAAATTATCTATTGCCGGGAGAAAGCGAATTCAATTGCTCCTGAAGAGCCTTCCGATGTTTCCGCTCTTCCTGCAGGTCCGCTTGAAGTTTGGCCATTTGCTGTAAAGTCACGTGAGGTGTTGATTTTCGGTGCTTACGCATGATGCTGAGATGCACAGGGCGAGAACAGTACTCACACAGTGTATGTATATTACGTATCATAGGTGAATGAAAGATGTCAGAAGTTCTGGGATTCGAATCACTCACTTCTTTGAGGATAGACACGTCGCTCTGGAGAACCCGGAGCGCCCCTTGATCAGAGATCGGATTCGGGGAAATGGGGGAAATGCTTTTAGGCCGCCCGATCAAGTTCCCGAGCACATCGATTTCCATCCCAGGTGCACCGCTGTGCGAAGTCAACGTTGAAACCCGCACAGATGGTAACGAAGTGAGACCTATGGCCGAGTTTGATGAAACTCCTCCGAGTGGAATCGTAGGCTTCTTCGAGAGATTCGCAAACGACTCCACCACCTTGAGTATTTGGAGATCTCTCTCGTAGTGTGAGGGATTCGTCAGGGATTCTTCAACTGAATAATCGATATGAATTCATCGTTTAGATTTGGGAACAATAGAAAATACTATGAGCATATACCGACTATGACCCGGAGCTCGGACAGGAAACAGCGCACTCAAGCTGTGCAGGCACTCCAAATAGAAAGAACGGGAGTATATTTATTTCCCGCGAGATTCATCCATATGGCGTGCGCATTTTCAAATATGGAGAGAAAAACACTCTGGAGGCCAAAGTTGTGCAAGCCACCGGATATGCAACAGAATGGAGCTCACGACAACAAGAATTCAACTCACAATCGCTGAGAAAGATTTCGGCAGCTGAAAAGCACTATTCGATTGGAGCGCATATCTTATTAGGGTCGAGCACAACCTACGACTGGCTGGAGGATTGAGCTTGAAACTTATACAGGGAATACTCACACAAAATCGGCGTTGGAAGATCTTTCTTGTTCTTCCGTGCAGACGAACCCCGCTTCAAACCCGGAGCAGCTTCTTTTTGAAGGGAGATTTTCCTACAAGTGTGAATCGGCAGGCTTGAGCCATTCGTTCGAGTTCGACCAATCAAAACACAGCCAAACATATTCAGTGAGCGCGTTCAGACTTCGATGCTCGGCAGTACAGCTACCACTCTGCGACGTGACGTCGCAATCTCAGCGTTTATGGTTCATAGTTCGATCCGGCGAACACACGTATCTTCGCGATGAGAGTTGGAGAGAAACATCGGAGCTGAGTGCGCCATTCTATCGAATTGGCCCTCGTGGATGATCAGACTGCGAGCGTTTGTCTCTCCAAGTTCTATCTGTCAACAGTCTCCCCACCCCGATTTTTTAAGCAACAAGTGAACCGCCCTCGGCTTCATCCAGTACTTACACTCTTCGATGTGGTAGGACACCTCGAATGCGCGATATCGTAAGACTCATCCTGGCAGGGGGAAGCGTCGCGCTCCCGAATGGTTGCAAGCAAGTTTTCGGTGCAGTCGGCGGCGGGGGCGCGGGTGAGGTCGGACGGGAAATTCGGGAACTATTCCAGGAGTGCTTCGAAGAATCGAACCTCGAATCCGGGGTGACGGGACGAGAACCGTTCGATCGTAGGATGACTGAACTGTCGTTCGACTTCGTTGAGCTTCGTTTCTGCACCGTCGAATAGACGTCTACCCTGTTACGTATTTTCTCGAAATCGTCCGACGAATGGAAGCTCACCAGCAGCTTCACGGAAAGGAATTGCATTTCGAGAGTTTGAGACTTCTCCACGCTGCTGATGGTGGTCCGGTCCAGAGGGAACCTGTAGTCCATCCGGAACTCGTTCGAGTCCAACAAGGATACGAGCACGATGACAGAATCGAATGCGACTAAGTAGAAGTCCTTCGAGCCGGAATTCCATTGTCCTTTCACCGGGCAAGTGACACGGACGTCGCCCAGCGTGTTGATCGGAGGACCTTCCCAATTCTTTATATTCGCGTTGAGAATCTCGGTCTCGATATCTTTCTGCTTCCTAACAGCATTCATTTCTTGTGCAAGTTCACGGAACAAATTACAGCTCCTTTGACATTCACCGCGGTCTGGATGATTCTCTGGAGTGTGGCGCGTTAATTCTTCGAGGAGTGTTTCGAATTTTTCGAGTCGCTTGAATGGAGCCGAGAGACCCAGCGTTACGTTGAGCATGTTGACCGGCTGATTATTGTTCGTTACACAAGCGTGTTTCATCAGAATCTTGATAATCCTTGGGTGCAGAGCGCAATAATTGCTATGAGCGCCCTTCAACCTCGAGAACACCGCCTGGAAAACTTTTCCGACCTTGCTAGGCTCTCCATTCGTCTCGCCCCTCAAACCAGATAGCAGCGTTCGATGAACCTGCAGTATCTGCTCGAGATTCCGGTGAATGAGATCATAGTCCTCGCCGAAAAGCCGCCACACAGGCTGTAGGGTTGCTGCAATAGGAGATAACCACGGATTGTAATGACGACTTACGACTTCCTAAGCCGTTCCAGAGGCTTCTCGCAGTCGGTCGACATTCTGATGCGTGACAAGGGGACCGGACTTCGGTGGCGAATCTCCTGGAAATCGCTCAAGATTCGCGGCTCCAGGAGCGATTGCGGAAACTTCCGACAATTCCGAAAACTTACAGTTCATAAAGCTATCCAAATCTTCGACGAACGACGCTTCGGTTTCGATGATATTGGAGAGAACTTTCTGTCGATTGTCGTTGCTAATCGTGATGGGCTGGTGCGTGGAGTCAGCTTCCCCGTGAACCTCCATGACGTAGTTCGCGGGGAACCAACCCGTCACACCTCGCAATGTCCCCTCGAACCAACCCTCTAGAGCGGGCTGTGTTAGTGTTATGATGTCCCCTCTTCGGAAAGTGAGCTGCAAAAGGAGGGATCGAGCACGGATCAGCAGGGGTCCCAACACGATGTCGTACTATGGACCAGAGTCACCAATCGAGCTCGCTGTCGTTCTTTCGAATCAGAGATATTCCCTTGCGCCTCGAATGTGTGCAGAGAGTTATTCCATGAGAATTGTGAAGAGCGGTGGGTCTTTGCTTCTATGACCACTGACCTCATCCGTATGCTGCCCGTCGTAGTCGTAGAGGGCCTTGACTCTCTGGGGTGCCATCACGAATCGTGTCTTCGCGGAACTTAAGAACTTGGAGGTCTCTGGAAGTTGGACAAAAAACTTCTGAAAGAGTTTCGGGATGCCCTTTGGATAGGATTCCCGGCCTTTCGCTAGCTCTGGTATTGTTGGAAGACTGAAGCACTTGATGGTCTCTGCACTTTTCCGGCGTCAGGATTCCACCGAGTACGATGTCAAGCTCACTGACTCACCTCTTCGAGTACTTCCTTTATTGGTAACTCATTAGAGAACCCCCAAATCAAGTCATACAGCGGGAAATGAATTCTATGGTTCAAACCGACCCGAAAGAGCCATAATCCGATGAGGACAGGAGAAACATAAACATATGTAAGGAACCGGAAAGCTGTCGACAGCAAACTCAAAGAGAATAGTGCAGGAACCGAACTTCTTAGGGTGGCCGGATGAGAAAGAAGAACTCCATGCATGGCGCCATCTTTGTTTTCAAAGAACATGCCTGTGATCTTTGCTGCGGCGCTCGCTCGGGTCTACGGAGAGCGGCCTAGTACACGTCTCCGCTAATGAGGTTTCATCCGACACAGAACGCGAGTTTCCTGTCGGGACGTACACGATATCCCTTTCTCCTTTCAAGTCCGGGGGCGAAGGGAGTCAAGCTGAGAGGGGTGTTGAGCAGGATGCAAAGCAGTACGCTGACGTGCAACGGGGAGATTTTGGGTCTTCTCTACAGGAAATGTAACGATGGAAATCGCTCGCTTTGAGCCCGCTCCACGAGGGGTTCACCGCCATCCCGAAATCCACGTGTGATTAGATTGTCGCTGGTCTCACGGAAAGCAATCGGCATCGCCTACAGGAACATCTCCTTCCTTTGCGACCTGTAGAGTCTCGAAAGAGAACCGTTACGAAGATTGGAGAAGCCACTCCTGTTTACCGACATTCTTGCTCTACAGATTGCAAACATACCCACGAGTCCAAGAGGAATATGACGAAGCTACATGAAGGATAAGCAAGACGTGGCGTTCAGGTCTCTCTTTCCTCAGCGATCGGGGCACTCGCCTTGACATTCAGAATTAGCCTTCTTGAATTAGCAAGCCCTCCGGAACGAGCTCAGGCCCAATTTACCTAATCGGATTATAGAGGGTGACATTCCTTACGAACGCGTCACGGATCCTGATAGAGCAAATGAGGTGCAACTTTTAACGACGCGATTTCGCGTGCTCGGGACGAGGCTTTTTCTCCGGAAATGTGCTGAAGACACCTCATGTCCCCTGAAGCGCGCTTTTCATCTCTCGAATGATATCGGTGTCCTACACGATCGACGCAGCCCGCTAAACTGAATGAGATAATTGATATCCCGGGAACCGTGGGCTCGGGAGTCGGCCGGAGTTTGAGAATGGCTCAAACACAATTCCCGAGCAATATGAATTCTCGAGAAAAATATTTATAGCCCCTGCGTCATAAATTAACCACGCCGCGATAGTTATCTGGAAAGAAGCCGTTCACTGAGCCATGAACTCCGCTAGACGTGAAAGGGAAGCCTCGCGTAAGGCCTTGAGGTGTACCTGCCTACCGAATCTGAGCTTACAGCCTCAGATCTGACTGATCGGACTCCGACCGAGAGTTCGATATCCACCCAACCGCTTGATGGGTGCACGGGATCGTCCGCTTGATTAGACCGCTCTCATGCCAGAGCTTGAGACTGTAAGGCTCCGGAATATCGGATCCTCCGTTGAGAGGCAATGCGGCCCGCTCTCGATGCACTCACAAGTCTTACTCACTCAGATCTTTCGATTTTCTTCAGAGCTATTCCAGGAATTTCTCTGTTGGCGATGGAAGAGAAGCTTTTCGATGCCCAAATCCACGAACGGACGGCTGATACTCACGAGTCCGGAGTCGCGAGCTTCCGAACCACGTGAGGCTGCTGAGCCGTCACTCGGGCTCGGGCTGGTGCTCAACTGATCCAATATCAGTGGTTTCCAAACCGAGCTGCAGCCGGCGGAATTCGAGGATGATGCTGTAAATCCGCGGACAATACTGTCAATCCGCTGCGGATGCCTCTGCTCAGACATCGCAGAGGGAAGATCCGGGCATCAGTAGAAAACGACGGGTGTATGTATGAACCATATTTTTATTTACCGTATCAATTGGATAAGAGTTCCACGAGTAATCGGTGAATCCTCGACCCCCGATCGATAGGAGCCACCTTTCATATGATCTCCGAGAGTTCAGACGTTTCGCACCTAACGTTTGGTATCCATACATAGTTTATTCTCCACACGCGCTCATGGCCAGAGAACATCTAGGAAAATCACTTGTTTCTACCCTCCGAATCGATTCATGTATCAATTTATTCTTATCCTTATCAGTTCAGATCGGAAGGAAGATCATAACAATGAATTGAAATGATTCGGACCGCGATTCGCCATGTCCTCCGTTGTCCTTCAAAAAGCATTGCGAAATCCGCGTAATAGCGAAAGCGTCAACATCCAATTGATAAATTGTCAGAAAGATTATAACTCATCGTATAACCGGTAGCAATGGTTCAGGTGGCGATAATCATTGATGAATAATATTTAACAATTACATCGTTGGAACAGGACAATTATAACATGTGTTTCAAACGTCATCATCGAGGACTTCTCAGCTCAAGAAGTCCTCGTTGATGATTCGTCTCGAAATTCCCGCATGTATGTAATAGGAGGAACATAATTCGCCCAGCCCACTTTATCGATCTCCGCGACGGTATTTCCGATGTCATGCCGATTCGTATTTACAGACACAGCGCATTCTGAACGACACCGCAGACAGTCAATCATATTATCTCCAAAATGAAGTGCATCGTTCTCATTCTAGACATAAAGATATATATCGTTTCAGATTTCCGACAATCATCATTTTCATCAATCGCATTATTAAACTCCGACTTTCTAAGGACGCATTTGTACTAACTGTAGATCCACCACTTCGTCAGTCAGGCTTTGGGCGAGGACGGGTGCTCCGAATCTGCGGGGAAGCCTCGGACGAGCGCGGTCGGATAAGTTATTTTTCGGGGCTCGGTGTCTCGAGATGCCTTTTCGTGCTTGAGTCCCACACGATTCCGCGGGAGAAATCGATGAATCATCGGAGGTCCCGAACATTGTCAGACCCACTGTGATCCCTGCTCATGTCGCAGAACTCATTTTGCTGCCTTCAACGACTTACTCGATGGTCGAGCCGCAGCATACCGTATTCGTAGTGAGGACCCGCCTTCGCCCGCTGCCGCCGTATCTACAGCCCGCGTGGCTCTGGTTATTGTCTTTCGTTCCGTTGTCATCGTCGTCGACGACAAGCGATGACGATTCGATGGTCGACATCAGTTGGCAATCTCCCATGCCTTCCTATTTGCTGTTGACCGTGTCCCAGGCTCCCTGCCCTTCCGCCTTCGTTCTTTGTTTGCTGAACATCTTCGTTCTCTCTCTGTTCTAATATTCCTCGCCCATCGATAGAACCATCGAGGAATATTCCCTTGTTTGGCATACATTCTGTCCAAGGCTTCGCTTTTTTGGTATCGTCTTCCTCGTGTTTAATCCCCCTTGCCTTGCAGCATAGCTCTCGGGACCTTCCCCCACGTTCATTGTGAAACTTCGGCCGTCCTCCTCTCCCCAGTCTTGAGGAGGCATTAGCTTCCGCTTCTTCCTGTTTTACCTGTTTTTCGTAATATATGGCGACAGACGCTCTCGCGAATCGGAAAGCGGAAGCGCTCACTCTTGCTCGCAGCTCCACCGGCGACTATGAACGGTCTGCTCAAAAGAGTCGCGACAGACGGACGAGTTGTCGAGCGCATCGAAAAAAAAAACGGTCTGAGAACAAGCTACAAGCGAACGATTCCGCATGGAAACTCACATGCTCGAAGCTTCCGGTTTCCGACGAAGACGGAGGTGAAGCAGCATCTCTACGCACGGCGTAGCTCGCGCTTCTTGGGAAGGGGCAGAATGTGGAACATCTGCCTCGAGCTCCTACAAGGCCGTTCCGGCACAGAGTAGTCGGTCGGACTTGCGTTTGCTAAGGAACGACGCATCTAGAGCATGAGGAGCACCAAGCTTCCCCCATAGCGAGCGTCGCGTTCTCATCCTCTGCTCCGGCCCTAGGATATGATTGTTCCTTGACCAGCACGGGTAGGATGGAGCAGGGGAGGTTTGGAAGCTTCATAATGCATCCATCCATCCTGCCAGCCAGTTCGATGTTGATAAACCAAGATAGGACCTAATTTCCTTGGATACGTAAATATAATCAAATAGAAGGGTATTGAGATCCTGAGCTGATGCGAACGAATCTCCCCGGAATACTAGATGGAGCCCATGGTTCTCAATCCGGCTCGGATGAACGTCAGGCAGAGTGGGTCACGAAGGACATTCTCATCATGCATCTTCCGATTGCAATGATATCCCGCGCGACGATTGCTCCCAAAACACAGCGTCTTAAGGCTTTAGCGCGAATAATATAAGTATGTACTAGCTCTCCGTCGAGGGGGCTCCCGCTCAATACAGCGATTTTTCACCTCAACTCCGGCTTCGGCTCCGTAGCGAGCATTCATAAACGCATCCCCCACGCGTTCGCGAATTATCCCTCCTCGCCTATTTTATCCACAAAGATATCTGTCATGGAGCAGCGTCATGTCTCGTCTGATATAGGTATTCCGGTCGGATATTAATTCCCCGCGATCATATTACCGAAAGGTTTAGCTAGCTCCTCCGCTCTCTGGCAGGCCTTCGTTCTCGCTGAGATTCGCGCACCCAAGCAGCACCTAACCGCGCGATCTGAGTCCCCTTTGCCAATAGGGCAAGTACTATTGGAGAAGCGAGCTCAAGCTCTTATCGGGAAGAGGAACGTGCGGAGGAGAACTGGGACAGAGACGGCTCTCTGCGACGAAGAGATTGCCGCCCATTAGACCCCGGTTGAGCTCGATGGGCCGTGGGCCAATCGGAGGAAGCTGACGAATAATTGCAATTTCGCTGGAACGAAATTCCGAAGGTCTGTAGACCAAAATGGAAGCCTGGACCTGGCGAGGAGGCTACCGAAGCGAACCGACAGGATCAGTTTATTAGGAAATCCATTCCAGCGAGATGTCGAGCGCCCTTTTCCTCCCGGCTTTTGATGAGTTCCCAGATGAGATTCCCTGTGGCCGCTTCTGAATGAGAGCCCACATAATCGACCCAACCGATCTCGTAATCACGGCCTCATCTACTGCACGTGAAGATTGCGATTCGCCGCGATTCACATACACGGCGACATCTAGCGCTCGAAAACCACGCAACACGCGCGCAGGGACACTCTCACGGAGGGAGAAAGCGGATTGATAATGCGGTGAAGCTTCGCGATGACTCGATTTGGGGAATATCAAGGCACTTAGCAGGGATTCCTATGATCCCCGAGAAATTTTCTCTCAAAGTCCGTCAATCGAGGTCACCCTCGTTGTCGTCATCATCATCATCATTGTCCTGGAGCGAGTATACGTAATTGTTTTCGTTAACTGTCCACCACTGAGCAAAGCCGAACTAAGATCAGCAGCAGTTTATTTACATTGTGTTGTTGTTCGCTTGATCAGCCGCTTGTTCAAACGCACCTCCTAAATTTTCAGGTAAACCGCGGCTCTTGGCTGCACGGCCCCGGCTTCTCCCGCTGTCGAACGCCAGGCCAGACATTCCATCCGCCAGAAGAAACGACATTCGACGACGGGCGCGGACCACTCTTTCGCATCACCGCCTCAATGCTCCACGTGAAATTATTTCAGAGAGATCAATATACTATGTCAGAGTTCATCATGACAACCACGTCAAGCGGAAGAACGTCTAGTCAAATTATGCCGACTGACTCGGAGCAATCTCATCGTGCGCGCCTTCGATCGAATCCACGAACGCACGAACAGCTGACCAATCGATTGAATGTAGGTATGCGAAATCCCCTGCCTAGCGTACCTAATAGTGTACAGATGAGGTGCAGCATCTAGAAGATGCCGTTTGTTCGGAATCTTTGTGGAGCAGCTCAAGTTTCAAAATGATCCTGGAAAGAATATACGAGCAATGTTACGCTTCGGAAATCCTCCGGAATTCATTTTCGTCTCGGACTCGGCCGTGCATAGTCCTCGAAGCTTTTCAATCTGTGGGATGTCGCAAGAACGCGATGGCTCCGAGCGCGGACCAATTCCAGGCGACCGTGGCAAGAAGAAGCAAGGACCAACAGGTGCCGCTACCGACCAGAGCCGGGATTGATGTTTTATTGACTGGCAGCGCCTCTTGCTCGGTGGCCTGTTCGATATTCCGATGGCTGCCATTCTAGTAGAGGAAAACGGAAAAGGTCAACCCGCATTGAGGTCTCGGCATTGAAGGCGAGTGCATCAAAAAAGAGAAATCCCGAAGGTCGCTCATGGCCCTCGAAGGTACGGCGTGACGGGGTGGCTAGATTCAAGCGATCAGACGCTGACGAACGCAAGAAACAGCAATGAGGGATTCCTCCTACGGGTGCATCTCGACAGAAAAACTCGAGGACGAACACTCAACGAGCCCTGCTTTGTGGGGAAATATAGAATGTATTGGCGAATTCCTTGCCGTCTCATACCTTGAGAATATTTTGTAGCTCGTGGATCCTCTTCAGCTGTTCTTCTAGCGGATGCAGGTCCACGCACTCTTGCTGCTATAGATGATCCTGTGACGGATGACGAGACATGAATGCAGCACCCATCGAGCCTGCCGACATCGCTGTGCAGTTGAGCTCCTTGTGGATTCGGTTATGGCATGGCAAGTGGCTGGTGAGTGTGGGATAGAAGTACTGCTGCGGTGGCGGTAGTTGTTGAATCGTTGGCGTCAATGGAGGCAAAGGTGGCGATTGATGCAGTGAATGGTGAGAATGGCTATGCACCTGGTGTGGATGTGGCGTCATCGGGGGGCGAACGTATTCTACAACAGAAAACGAAAACTCTCATGAGATCATCCCGATCTGTGTACAGCTACTGCGGAGCATTCGGCCCCGAGCGCGGATTGGAACGGTCTCGTGTCTCCGACAGAGTCCTGGACTTCCCGGAATATTCGCTCCGTGATTCGAATGTTTGCCAGCGTGCCGTTCGAGGCAAGAATAGCCAGTTAGCGATAGAGTTAGGCAACGGTCGGACGAGCGAGGGGGCAGGGGGGCGGGCGAACGCACGAGCAGTCTGGCGGAGCGAGCTGACAGAGAGCTGTGGAGAAGCTTATCTTATCTCAATTATATACAGCGTTTAATTGCACCATTGCGGGCAAATGTATTGCGCTCGCTCCGCTCCCCTGCTCGCTCCCCGCGGCGTCTCTTCCGCAAACCTCGATGGGGTTCTCTTCCTGCCCGAGCCGGCGAACCGACTGCGAATAATGAGCCCTGTGTTAATTCCAACTTGTTCGCGAACCAACACCATCAGAGAATTGGGGAATCTGACTGCCCATGCTCTCGCTCGCTCGTCCATTCGTTCGTTCCTCCGTGTGCCTGGTTCACCACTCGAGCACTCGCTCCGGCCTAAGGCTCCTTTCCAGGGGCCGGAAATGAAAATTCTAAACTCCTTCCCGTTAAGTTCCTCCTCCCCCCTCCCGACTGTCGATCTTTCTTTCGTTTCATCTTCAGTTATGTAATGCTTATATGAAATCGCCTGTCCGGACAACGCTCTTTCCGATCGCATGTTGGTTGTCGGTGGAACAGGACGCGGCAACCACCCCACCGTTCGTGGTTCATGGAAGTACACAGACGAATTCGAGCAGTCAAAGAAAGGAATCCCGTCCGAGAAGCTTTGAGTTCGATTGCTGAGAAGTTGATTAAATAACATGTACAATTCGTAAGTCGGAAATTCGATTAATAATACTCACGAGAGTCCTTGTCCGTCTCTGGATGATAGGGATGTGGGACTGTGATCACAGAGTTGCTTCGTCTCGGTATTGTCATGATTCCTGATATTCAATTGAACCACGACGGTCGGGAATGAGAGGGAAATTCGAAGACAGGGGAAAAAAACGGAACGGAACAAAATTCCGGAAGAAGTAGAGGCAGCATGGGAAAAATCGCTTCAGTTAGTCATGGCGCCCCGCACAGCTCTCCCTGCGTTCGAGTCCGTGTACGATCCTCGTCGAGGTTCGACCTCGCCAACTTATCTATTTCTCCACTGAATTTCCCTAGGGAACGACAGATCCGGATACGCCGGCTCGGCGTTCCGGGAGCAAAGCGGCTTTTCATCGGATTTTGTGAAATACGGACTTTGATTTTTATTGAGTAACGAGTATAAAACGGATCGAGTATTATCAACACTATGAGTAGAAGAATGAACTGCGAGAAATATAGTATAAAATCTTTGGTCACGAGAGGGGGAGATGCGTCGTACGATCGAAGATCACGTTCACGATTCGAAGGTTCGATAGTTTTTCTCTCCATTTTCCCCAAAGGACTTGTCGTTCTCCGTACCTCCGTTGTTGCTATTGACCACAATATGTTGGTGATTGTGGAAAGCAGAATTGCAAAGATGGCTCTGCTGTGGTCCAGCCCCCTGATGGGGACAGGTCGGTGTCACGGGCTGCGACAGCGATCGTTGAGCCAGATGGGTTTGATCGCAAGACGATGAGCCTTGACGGAAAAGTGCTGCAATCTCGTCGAAGGTTCGATTCTTGGTTTCGGGAACCCGCTTATACGTGAACACCCAAAAAACTCCCAGCAGAGCAGTGAACGGTAGGAAGCTGTAGTCGCCGAAAGCATACTGCAATTGAGGAATCATACGAGTGAGTGGAGAACAGGAGAAACGAAATCAGACGTTTGAAGAGTCAATGGGGGACCGATGCAGCATAAATGTGATAGAGCGGGAAGCAGCTTGTCATGATTCAGAACGAACTCCTGAAGAGACGCCACGACAACGGGAGAAGATTTCAATGGGGGATATTAGCGAAGAGGTGACGTTTGTCGCCTCAAGACAAGTCTCCCTCGGCACCACCGCCGACGACGACGATGGCACCAAAAGCGCCGGCGACGACGGAGCATTACGCGAACTTCAGCGACGGCGATGATCGAGGAAGAAAAGGGGACAGGAGGCGTCCCGACTTCGGATGGCGACTGTCTAGTTAGTTAGTTCGGGGACGGACGGTCGGCAGGGAAGACCGGCCGAGCCGTCGACGCCGAGACTGCCGGCCGCCGACCGTCTGACTGACTGGTGACTCCTGCTAGCTCTCCTGTCGGCAGCGTTGCCGCGGCCGTTTGTGCTCGCTAGGCTACATTTGTCAAGTGAGCAGCAGGCAGTCTTGGGAGAAAAGGGGGAGTAGGGGGGGAGAGGGACTCAGGTCAGAGCTGGCAGAAGAGAACGTAGCACATAAATTATGATGATTTGTGCCTTCTCTGCCACCACTGTGAGCTGCCCCGTACAGCCGTGCCCCCCTGCCCTCATTTCCACTGGGTACAGCTACTCGAAATCCTGTCGGCTGGATTCTCCAGTAGTTTCCAGTGGACAAGCGAGACCCTTACGCCCACGTTGCGAGCGCCCCTCAGGACCCGGGCTCCGAACTTTCAGCGAGCCTTTCCTAGCAGACCGGACAGAGACAAGTTTCGCGACCGATGTCAGAGTTATTCCAGTGTGTTAGTGGCCGTAATCTACAAGGAGTCGCTGTAGTAGGAGTCTAGGAGTCACTTGCGACCTACGTATCTCGAATCTAGATTGGTTTTGCTAATGACCTAGAGGGAGCTGTGCGTAGCCACACCAGATAAGCCATAGAATATTCCTCCAACATCCATTCGAGCTCGACTCGGAGGGAGGGCGAGAGCTCCGGGCGAACGACGCTGTCGAACCGCATATTCAACATCGTAGACAATGGAACTTCTGCCTTCGAGTGCTCATCTTTGCGGTCGATCCGAGTGGTTCTTTTTTTCCTGCTTAGAACGCAGCCCCGAGTCGCAGTCAATCTATCTTCTGTTTCGCCATTCGCTTTGCTTGTTCGCTACGCTCATCCTTTCCAGTGACGGCACGTACTCGTTTTCGGTCCGACCCCGGCTCGTCGTAGGAATGACGAGCGAACGGCACCAAAAGAAAACCGCGGGAAGACCTCGCAGCCAGTCGCTCAGTCAGATAGTCGGTCGGTGGGCTGGCTGACCAAGTCGCTCGCTACTTCGGGACATAAAAACCACACCGACTCGCGGGGCATTATAACTCGCGGCGAGCGAAAAGAAACGGACGGAAAGCGAAAGAGTAAACGTCGTCTTACGGTTACGCACCTGCATCGGTGGGAATGTGAGCGATACGAGAAAATTTGCAGCCCAGTTGACCAAGACTCCGATAGCCATTGCTGCCGGCCGAGGACCTTGTGAGAAGAGTTCGGCCATATAAATCCACGGAATCGTTCCTGGTCCTATGGCAAAAAATACGACAAACGCCAACGTCGAAACCACCGACATATACGTGATCCAGGTGTACAAAAACTGCAAGATAGAATGTTCTTTAGTTCCTGTCCACGGAAATCTCAGCGGGTCCTTCGCCGAGCGGGAGGGAAATCCTCTCGAGGCGTCCCAATCCGCTACATATAATTCCCGATGGGTATCGCGTCCTGGAGGAGCCTGGATCCTCTGGCAGGCCAGAGGTCACGACCCGACCATCGCGAGCTCATCCGCAGCGAGGAGGCGCGGTGCGTCTGCTTCCTTCCC